>NC_084738.1:43207063-43344563 GCF_033978785.1 Entelurus aequoreus | reverse complement strand
CCCACCGGTGCACTTCCAAATTTAACATTATTTTCATTTGTGAAACAAATAAACAGTCTCCTCTTTATTTCAATTGTTGCCCTTGTTTTCATTGAAAGGGTTTTGCTTCCAGGTTAAATCCCGCACGTTGAGAATTATTCCCTGCGGCGGCACACCGAACACGGTCAAATTAAGGTGTTTCGAACCTCAAATCGAATTAATTTAGTGCATGGACACGTACTCATTGTATAGTGTAGCATGTTTAACTATACCTCGTCCTTCAATGATAATGATATTTGTAAGAAACATAATCTATTTGTCGCCAGTTAGGCGAAGGTTGCAAACTTGGATGTGGCTTTGCAATGTAGAAGGTCATTAGCTCAACGTATTGCGTTGAGGATGCTTTCGCTGTCAAATTTGTGGGACACGGCTAGAATGTGTCATCAACATGGTTTATCACAATATAACGGTAGTTCTAAAACAAATTTTGTCGGTCAAATTTATATCATTTATATCGTTCGTATATATCGCGCAGCCCTATTGTTAATATTATGTGGTGCAGTCAAAACCTCGATTTACAAACTTAATTGGTTCTTAAACATGGTTCGTAAATTGAAAAGTTTATATATTGAAGTATAACTCCCCGTAAGAATCAATGTAAACATGAATTATTGGTTCTAGCTTTGACAAGCTTTGGTGCTACAATAATAATAAAAAAAAAGTGTAATAATTTTTTACCTGGCTGTTAGTGAACGTCAGACAACATTCCATCACAATGCGGAGAATAGAGGCCAGGCAGAGGGAGAAGGAGAAGGGGAAGTGTGTGTGTGGGTTCCCTCTCCTCTTTAAAGGGGAACTGCATTTTTTTGTTTGAGTTTTGCCTATCGTTCACAATCACTATGAAAGACATGACAACGCATGGATTTTTTTTTTAATGCATTCTAAATATTAAATGCATTTAATCAAAAGTCTGCTTAAAATGGAGCCTATTGGAGCTGTTAAATTCTGCCTATAGAGCCCCTAAAAAAAACATCCAAACACCTCCATTAGGGTTTTATATACATGCTGTAAGTATATATGTAATGAAGTAACAGGCACATTTATAATATTTCATATTTACTTATTTTGATCATTTTAAGCATAAATGGCATATTCATTTCAAAAACGCGTCACAGCGTTTCCTTTTTTTTTCCATCACTGATTTCTGCTGGGAAGTTCATATATTTCCATTTAGGTGAAGGATGTCTCATGATACTCACGAAGAAACGGAGTGGGGCAAAAGGGGAACAAGCTCTTTTAGTGTCATTCTCGCCAGTTCCAGGTCCTAAATGGCTGTCAAAGTGTCTCAATTTGTCAGATTATATTCTCAGCCATCTACTTTTCAGGTGAGATGCATGATTTATGATCTAGAATATACTTACTGGGAGCAAGAAAGCGAGGAAGCAGCAGACCACTCCACGATTTAAACATACCATGAATTGATTTACGTGGACCCCGACTTAAACAAATTGAAAAACTTATTCGGGTGTTACCATCTAGTGGTCAATTATACGGAATATGTACTGTACTGTGCAATCTACTAATAAAAGTTTCAATCAATCAATCAAAAGGGACACCCAGAAGTGATCACGTCGCCGCTCTAAATAGTTTGTCTGGGTTTGCGCTTATAGTAACAATATCACTAATACTTGGCTGACATTCAAGTCACAAAATCTAAATGGAGTATTGTTGGCACTTTTTGAATGGTTATTTATAGGATTTTATGGGCGTAATATTGGAGCTCCCATTGGCTCCGCTGTAAGCGGACATTTATTTACTTTTATTTAATTGATTTAGAATTATTAAAAATTGTAATACATCCGTCGTCATGTCTTTCATATCAATCAATCAATCAAAGTGTATTTATAAAGAATAGTTTACAATGCATTTTATTGTCACTATACACAGGTACAATGAGATTAAAAGCAACTCCAGTATCAGTGCGACAGTCTACAAATATGCAAAACATAGGAAGAAAATAGTGCAAAAGGAGGTAATATGCACAGTCCAGTCCTGAGAACGAATGTTCTGGATGTGTTGTTTAAATATTAAATGTTATACTATATACAGTACATATATACAGAAGTATTTAGACTGTGGGTGGAAAGTATGAATTGCACACAGAGAGGTGCTAAACTATAAAATCAGTCATAAAATCAATATAGCCCTTAATCACAAGTGTCTCAGAGGGCTGCACAAGCCACAACGACATCCTCGGTACAGAGCCCACATCAGGGGAAAAAAACAACTCAACACAATGGAATACAATGAGAAACCTTGGAGGGTACTGCAGATGTGGGGACCCCTCACCCTCCTGGGCGACCAGTGCAATGGACGTCGAGTGGATCTAGTTAATAGTGTGAGTGTCCAGTCCATAGTGGGGCCAGCAGGGGGATCATCTTGAGTGGAGACAAGTCAGCAGCGCAGAGACGTCCACAACTGATGCACAGATGAGTGGTCCACCCCCGGGTCCCGACTTTGAACAGCAAGCGTCTCATCTGTGGTCACCTAATAACCTCTCCACGCAGGAGAGTGGGGCAGAGCAGAAAAGAGACGGCAGATCCACTGGTCTAAAAGGGGGGTGTATTTAAAGGCTAGCGTATACAAATGAGTTTTATGATGGGACTTAAATGCTTCTACTGAGATAGCATCTCTAACTGTCTAACTGCCCGAATAGAAAACGCTCTATAGCCCGCAGATTTTTTTTGGGCTCTGGGAATCACTAATAAGCCGGAGTTCTTTGAACGCAGATTTCTTGCCGGGACATGGTACAATACAATCAGCAAGATAGGATGGAGCTAGACCCTTTAGTATTTTATACGTAAGTAGTAAAACCTTAGAGTCACATCTTTAAGTGCACAGGAAGCCAGTGAACGATAGGTGCACCCTGTGTGTACTGTACAGCACAGGAAGAGATGTTATCAACATTTCAGCACCATAAGGCTTCCAGCAGCACAAACAAATAATAAATGAAGCGTTCGTACTCAAGACATGGTTCGTAGACAGTCAGAGACACATTTGGTGCGATCTAAAGTTTTGTAAACCGAAACATTCTCAAATAAGGGGTCTGTAAATAGAGGTTCTACTGCATGTTTTCCACCACTACAAGCAACTAGACGTCCCAGAAAGGAAGGTTTTATGTCCCAATCTCATTCAGCTGTGGTGTATACTGCGTACGAGTTGTAGCGTCCTCTGGACCAGGACGGCCCACGTGGGGTCGGCAGTGTGGGAATGGGCTTGCTGGGCCATTCTCAGATAAACAAAGAAAAACCGGAGCTTCAGACAGTTAATGAGTTATTTAATGCCAGTGGATAAGGCCGCAGGTGTTCGGGGCGAAATAACTTCCTCTTTGCTTGTCGTCCATCTTCATCTTCCTGTTGGTGCTGGAGGGTTTTGGGCATCCATGTGGAGTTAGATTTTGTGGTGTCACACTAGATTTATTCCCCCATTTTCTAGCATTTTGTTTGAATAAAAATTGGACCATCTAAACAGCTAAATTTGCAACATGATTATTGATTTGTTTGTGTAAGATAAATCATACACTAATGAACTGTTACCCACAAACTATCTTGCCTGTGCAATAATTTTTTTGGCAAATACACCACATGTTGGCGCTGTCATTAAACCCAATAGGTCAAATTTACTTGGAATTTTTCTCACATCTCTACAAACCTCCCACTGTAATTTTAGGGTGTTTTGCTGAATCACTACCAAATGTTGTACACACTTTTAAGTGACTGACAAGCACAGATGTGTACAATATGAGCAGGATCCGTTACTAAACATGGCTGCCATCGAGCAAAACGACTTACTTGCTTCGCTACTAATTGTCCGTAAGTAATGTTGTCCTGAAATGAGATTTACTTCCTTGTGCTGAATGTGCTGCGGTGATAAGTCGGTAGGCTGCTGGAGTTGAGAGTTAAAGGGGAGCTGCTGGTTTTAGCTTACTTACTTTGACAAAGTGTCTAATTGAGCGTAAGACCTAAGAGGACAAACGGCGGCCGTGTTCGAGTAAAACACTTGGAGGGTCAACTTGGTTGTTTGTAAGTTTTAGAAGTGTTTGAACTTTAGGATTTGTTCCAATACATAGACTCTGCAAGAGTAGTTGTTAAAAAGGAAAGTCTGCTATATAATATTCTGCTATATTAGAATCAATTTAGGGCAGCACAGTGCAACAGGGGTTAGTGTGTATGCCTCACAATACGAAGGTCCTGGGTTCAATTCCCCGGGCTCAGGGTCTTTCTGTTTGGACTTTGCATGTACTACCCGTGACTGCGTGGGTTCCCTCCGCGTACTCCGGCTTCCTCCCACCTCCAAAGACATGCACCTGGGGATAAGTTGATTGGCAACACTAAATTGACCCTAGTGTGTGAATGTGAGTGTGAATGTTGTCTGTCTATCTGTGTTGGCCCTGCGATGAGGTGGCGGCTTGTCCAGGGTGCACCCCGCCTTCCGCCCGATTGTAGCTGAGATAGGCTCCAGCGCCCCCCGCGACCCCGAAGAGAATAAGCGGTAGAAAATGGATGGATGGATGGATGGAATGGTCCCTAGTGTGTGAATGTACGTGTGAATGTTGTCTGTCTATCTGTGTTGGCCCTGTGATGAGGTGGCAACTTGTCCAGGGTGTACCCCGCCTACCGCCCGAATGCAGCTGAGATAGACTCCAGCACCCTCCGCGACCCCGAGAGGGACAAGCGGTAGAAAATGGATGGATGGATAGAATCAATTTACTCCATTTTTTTTATTATTATTCAATGTTTTAGATGTCTAGTGAAAAGCATGCATATCCATCTGTTGTCTGTCTTCAGATTTGCAGTAGTTTAATGGAAACATCAACAAACATCGCCTTCCCCACTTTTTCTGTACTGCATGTGAAAACCCACAACCACAAGTCGAGGAACAAGGTGCATTGCGGTAGTCTACAACCATACACTACTAGTTTATTAAACACCAACTAGGGCTAACGACTAATTTGATAATGAACTCATCATCAACACCTCAGCTTTGATGTACATGGTGTACAATGACAATAAAACTTCCATCCATTCATCTATTCATCCTTCTGTGACTATCTTATCGACTAGTAGACTAATCAACATCCTGAAATATTTTTAGACAGAATGTGCTAACTAATAATAAAGGTGACTACTTCCTTTAGAAATATTTATTTATACTGTCACTGTGCTGCTCCTAAGCTGCTACAAAATGGAAAAAAATAACTATTAAACTTTGTCAATTTAAAAGCAATGACAGGCAAAGTGCTGATAAAAACAAAGTATGGTTTTTCATGATAACAAAAGGACAGTGAAAATAGCAGCAATAAAAATGAACATCAAAACGATTCCCAAACCTATCTAACTTCTTTTTTTAAAGTGCATTTTTTGTGTTTAGAAAGATGCACACAGGAATACAGACAAAGTGTAGCTGGCAGACTTTGGCTAAAGTAGTTCAATCTATGTCTTTACACAACTACATTCTCTTTGTTGTTAACGAGCTAGCTAACGAGCTAACATACTGATGTTTTCATTTTTTCTCTTCCTGTCGCTTGCCAGTCACCAGTTGCGCTGACTTGTAAGAATTGGTTTCCGTCCGTAAAAACATGAGCAATGACATCATCGACAAATTAATTTCTTGGTGACAAATTTATTATTGTTGTTTGTGGTATCTTTACACTGGTAGCGCCAACAGATGGCAAAACAAAATGTAAAAAAAACGACAAGGATTTGAAGATACAGATATCGCAAAAGGAGGGATGATAGTAGACCTCTCTCGTTTTTTGCGGTCAATTGGGATAGGTTGATTGGCAACACTAAATTGGCCCTAGTGTGTGAATGTGAGTGTGAATGTTGTCTGTCTATCTGTGTTGGCCCTGCGATGAGGTGGAGACTTGTCCAGGGTGTACCCCGCCTTCCGCCCGATTGTAGCTGAGATAGGCCCCAGCGCCCCCCGCGACCCCGAAGGGAATAAGCGGTAGAAAATGGATGGATGGATGGTACCAGGCATGTGTTTCATTTCTTATTTGAAAAGGATCGCCATTAGCTGATGCAATAGCAGTCAGCTAGTCTTACTGGGGTCTACACAAAACATTAGGAAAGTGTTTAAAAACACTGCAAAGCACATGAAAAAATAAAAAAATTACAAGATTGTACATTATAATTCATCACTATCAATATATGTATAAAATATAGGGATGTCCGATAATGGCTTTTTTGCCGAAATCCGATATTCCGATATTGTCCAACTCTTAATTACCGATACCGATATCAACCGATACCGATATATACAGTCATGGAATTAACACATTATTATGCCTAATTTGGACAACCAGGTATGGTGAAGATAAGGTCCTTTTTAAAAAAAATATATAAAATAAGATAAATAAATTAAAAACATTTTCTTGAATAAAAAAGAAAGTAAAACAATATAAAAACAGTTACATAGAAACTAGTAATTAATGAAAATGAGTAAGTGACTGACCATGAGCCAGTGGTCATCAAAAATCAGGAAATCACTCAGGTATCCTCATATAAATATTTAGGGGTTCATATTGATAATCTTCTCTGCTGGAAGACACATATTGACAAACTGTGCAATAGACTGCAACAGAGGCTATATTTTTTGCGAAGATTAAGATTGTACGGCGTAAGCAGCCACATCATGATGATTTTCTACCGTGCCATTGTAGAGAGCATCATTAGATACGGGATCACCTCATGGTTTGGCAACCTAACCGTTAAGCTAAAAAGCAAACTGGCCGGCATGCATAAAACGGCAATGAAAATCGTAGGGAGGAAAGAATATGAGCCTATACAGAGCATCTATGAGCAGGCAGTTAGGAAAAAAGCTAAGAAAATTATTTCCAACTCACAACACCCACTCTTCCCTGAATATGGAACCCTGCCATCAGGGAGAAGACTCCGGGTCCCACTATGCAAATCTAACCGCCTTAAATTATCATTTGTCCCAGCCTCCATTAAGCTGACCAACAAGGTGCAATAGAATGTTAATACATAGGTTAAGCACTTTTTTAGCACATAGCACTTTAGCACATAGCACTTTAAAACTAAGCACTTTAGCACATAGCACTTTATCCATGAGCTCTAGTGCTATGCACACTGGCACTTTATCTTTATCTCCATACTGTAGATTTTATGCCTACATCAAAGTGCCACCTATGTCTATCAAGCTCCATGTTCTGATGTTTAAATGTCAGTTGTCTGGTTGTGGTTGTGTCTGTGCTTGTGTTTTTGTTCTGTTGTTTTTGTGTATGTTAAGAAAGCAATGATGCACTGTGCCCAAGACAAATTTCCCCGTGGGGACGATAAAGTTGAACCTTGAACCTTGAACCTTGATGACAAATCAACACTGATACAAAATAACACTTGTTAACATAAATTACTTTAGTTTAAGGTTATTCCCTCAATCATGGTCATTCTATTCCTCCTTTTATTTGACGAATATCGAGTGGTGAAATATTCCAATAAGCAATGGCTTCATAAATTACTGTTATTATTGAGTTTTTTAACTAGGTATGACAGCATGATCGTTAACAGCATATCTTGTGTTGTAATTTTGTCCATCAGTACAATAGTCAATCTGGTCAAACATAAATAAGGGCATTTTTGTGTTAGTAACACCACAGGAAAATGTGGCCAAACCTCAAGAAATCCTTTAATAATAGTGAGCCATGAGAGGCTAGAATGCATCTTATCAATACTAGTTCTAATAGAACAGCCAAGAGCAAGTCTAGCAGCCATGTTTTGAGCAATCTGTAGGTTAACAGGATTTGTTTTAGCTGTGGATGACCATACTCTTGAGCAATAATCCAAGTGACACACAATAAATGATTTACAAACTTGACGCCGGATGTCGGAATGTACTTCGAAAGAGCACTTTTTCGTTATCGAAATACCTCGGTCCAATTTGCTAACTATTGTATTTTTATGCTCAGTCCATGATAGTTGACAATCTAGGACATTGCCCTGCAATTTTGCTTTGTCTACCTATTGCAATGGATAGGTTAAGTTTAGGTGTAGAAACCAATTTATGTCGCGACCCAAAAACAATTCTTAGTTTTACATACAAGGATAATATGTTTGTTCGTATCCAATACTAAATTACTTTTCAACTCGCTAGACAAAACTTGGTTTAATTCATGACATGAGCTTGCAGTATAAAGTACAGTCGAATCATATGCGTACATTGTTATAACGGCGCTACTCACAGAAAGATCAGACCGCGATTAACACATTTCTGCAAAGTATGGTTATTATTAAAACAACTAATATGCAATAAAACTTAATTAGATACCTCTAAACATGAAACAACACCCATATAGTCACCTTTACATTTGTTTCCCCCAATATAGTAGCCGTGAGTGTGTTTTACTGTAGATTACGGTATTTACCGGTAGCACAGAGGATCCTCCGAGCATCATTGCTCTGTCCGTCACACCGCCACTACAACACGGCCACAACATGAAAATATTCTACCACATTTTAGGCTTGCACGTATAAGAACATCCACGATTGGTTGGTTGTTTACTATGATGAGTCACGATTGGTTAGGGACAGGCCAATCAGAGGCAAGATAGGGCGGGTCATCGAACCAGGAAGGGAAATCACAAAGTGCCTGCCTGCAAATGTATTTTTTTTATCTGAGTTTGATACATTTTGTATTATTTGCACAGCTATGTTATTTATTTTACGTAGAAAAAATATTTTTCTATTGTATTGATGTTATGTAATTCTGTGCTACTTAAACAGTTTCTTTTCTGTGCTGTTAATACCCATCTAAACTAACTGGGTTAATAAAAGTGCCACTGACTGTTAATAGTACAGTGGCACGTTTTTTCATATTCAATTTCACTGAATATTGTTCAAAATTGAATATCTATATATGTATACTTTCACCGAAAAATATATCGAGATATATATCGAATATCGAGTTTAAGTAAAAATATATCGAGATATCTTTTTTCGTCCATATCACCCAGCCCTAACTCCGACTATAAAGGACATTGAGAAATGTACTCCAGGTCTGCAGAATCTCTTTAGGTCCAGGTTGTGTGTGTGTAAGTGATAGGCAGAAAAGCCCTGACTCGCTTGGAGGGAAAGTTGTTTGGCACCACCTGATAATTTCTCTGTGTTAATCCTCAAACACCGGTTATAAGACAACCCATCTTTTTCAGACTTTTTTCACAGGGGGAGCCAGGGTCTTATATTTATGATCAAATACATTTGTTGTCAAACCGTGGTACTCCATATATTTTTATGAATTAAAAAAATACCCCCCTGCAATGGACATTTGTGTTTTGGATATTTTTTACAGAAATGTGTAACGCTGACAAGCTAAATATACCAACTAAATGTCCACTGCAGAGGATACTAGTTATGAAATAACTGCACAAACACAAATGTATTAACTAAAGATTAGCTGAAAAGTAATTCAAGTTAAATATTTAAAGCTAGACCATTATGACAAGCAAATACAGGTGTCACTTTTTTTAAGAGTATTTTTCAGGTGCTACTTTTGGTAAGTCTGAAAAGCATAGATATAATCCAACTCTACAGTCTATCCTCTTGCTTTATGCCCTGCACGGTCCATGATTGACATTCTGATGGCACAAATCACGCTGGTAATGCTGCCTATCATATCATATTATTTTCAGCCATCACGCTTGCATCGATTGCATGCTTGAAAAGCACCTTTTTGCGTGCAGCTCAAAGCCTATGTCATACACACATCATCCAGCTCTGTCAGGCTTACATTTGACAAGACGACAGTTTTTTGACACTTCCATTAATGTTGCTGAATATATTACAAGGACATTATTGCGGGCACGTTTCTAATCCTAGTGTGGACTTAGAGCGTATATTCGTAATGACATGAGGGTTTTGTTTGCAGATTTGCATAATAATGCTTGTTGGACCTCGTTACCAAGTAGGTTGTGTTCCACCAGCCATGACACTTTGGACCACGTCCATCAGCGCTTGTTGTCCCAGGAATTATTGCATGGACTCTCGCCCTGACTGTGAAGTTAGACTCCCATTGTGAGCTTTTTAATGAGTAAACACTGCTGCTTCTTGCTTACCACCAGCATTCTGTGCTGCCTTTCTGTCCAACTATCTGTTTTCTGATATATTTGCTTGTCCTGTATTTTCCTACTATATGAGAAAAGAGAGAAAACAGACCCAGGAAAGTAGTCTCAAAGTGTGAAAGCATCCTTTATGCCATAGCCTGTAAATGTCATTTGTCACGTCTTGGTTTAGTTCTAACGTGATGCCAATGTGGTGAATCATTCCTCCTGGCAACTGCCACATGTTGTCTTGATTCATGAACTTTTATCTCCTCACTTCAAGAATAATATAGAGAGAGAGCAGATAACCAATAGGAGATCATTTATCCCCACTTGCTGCTGGTTACAAGTGGAGCCACAGCTGTTTTTTCCAACCCGCAAACTTGAGGTATTTAGTCCTTTTGAGATATCAATAACTTTCCTCTAATGTGATTTTTGAATGTTAAATCTTTTTAAACTTTTAAAATCTTTAAGTCAATTTTTTTTATTATTATTATTTAGATATTACATTTTTATAAGACTTTTTAGAGCACAGGTGCCAAACTCAAGGCCCGGGCGCCAGATCTGGCCCGCGGCATCATTTTATCTGGCCCGCAAACACCTGGAAATGATATGTGTCAATAAAGTACTTCGTATTTTCTCACTAAATGTAATAGATTTTTTTCATTTTGACAGAAAAAAATATATGTACTGCTTGAAAATGCATACCTTTTAAACTTTAATAGTATCCAATATTGCAACAAATATTACAGTATATTATCATACTTTCCAAACATGTTTTGTCTAAATAAAAATACTTAACTTTACAGCAAACTACCCATCAAATTAATAAAAAATGACAGTACATTTTTTGTTGTTCTTTACAGCATATAACTGTAAATTGAAAAAAAGTACTACCGTTTTTTGCGTCAAAATTCTGTTGATGGAGCTGCCAGTTTTTGACTGTAAAATATAAGAGGGTCTACTTAAAAAAAATATATATATATAATCAATGAAAATGTGTTTGACATCCCTGTTTTAGAGGGACCGTTTTGGCCGTATCGGTAAAATGTGTATGTTTTTTTTAAAGCATAAACTCTCATATGCTGTAAAAAAAAAAACAACAACTAATGAGTTTCTCACATAGTCAACCTTTACATTTTGGGTGGAAAATATTGCTGTTTTTGTTGCCTTTTGAAAAAGTCAGGGGTCTTATGACAAAATGGGCTCAAAACACTTTTTTAATTATATTAGATTAGATTAGGTTATGTATAAAACAAATATCCTAAATAAAAATTGACGTGTTACCACTACGACTGTTCTGCTGATATGGTCAGAGTGCAGAAGCGTTACCATTGTGACGTCATCCCACCCCGAATCTGCGGAAAGACCGTCAAAGAGGAATATTCAAAATGGCCGTCTAAAATTGCGGCATTTTGTGATGTTTAAATGATATTTTCACATACTTTGCGGATTGTAGAGACAATTGGGGATGGTTTAATGCAGTGGTCCCCAACCACCTGTCCGTGACGCATTTGCTACCGGGTCACACAGAAACAATAATTAATTTATAAACTACTGCGTTTTCTCCGACTTAAGTTTCGCCTGTCCCACTAAACACACCAATAAGTTTGTTAATAGATGTATATTACAACTCCTTTGTTATAGTACATGGGACAGTGCACATTAATGGTACATTTAAAATGTTAATGTGCCACAGCGTAGCCAAAGGCACATTTTTCATGCAATTTTTTTTGCTTTTTTTAATCTGCCACACGTAGAAAGCCGGTCTGTGAAAATAATGCATACATTAAACCGGTCCCAGGTGGAAAAAAGGTTGGGGAACCCTGGTTTAATGGATACAATAAACACAATTAAGCATATAGAGTGAACTTGTTTTCCATTCTACTGGTACTTTTAGGCCCTGTTTTCACTGTACACCGAATCAGATTTTTTTTACCCTAAAATGACACAGATCTGATTTTTTTTGCCAATCCAAACGCTCCAAAGTGCTTCAAATCTGATCTTTTCGCATCAGATTGAGGCTACATCAGGAGGTAGTCCAAATATGACCTTTGTTATTATTTTTATTAAATCAACATAAAAAACACAAGATACACTTAGAGTTAGTGCACCAACCCAAAACCCCTCCCCCCACCCCCATTTACACTCATTCACACTCATTCAAACAAAAGGGTTGTTTCCTTCTTTTTTATTAATATTCTGGTTCCTACAATATATATCAATGCAGTCTGCAAGGGATACAGTCCATGAAGCACACATGATTGTGTGTGCTGCTGGTCCACTAATTGTACTAACCTTTAACAGTTAATTTTACTAATTTTCATTAATTACAAGTTTCTATGTAACTGTTTTTTTTATATTATTTTAGTTTATTTTTTGTTCAAGAAAATTTTGTTTTGTTTTGTTTTAAATAAAGGACATTATCTTCACCAGACCAGGTTGTCAATGAAATTAGATTGTTTAAAGGGTTCTTAAAACCAGGTGCAGTCCAGATCATGTCCAGGTCGGGCTCAGCAACACACACCTCCATCTATGTACACTCAAATTAGGGAACACAACAACAGATTGCATATAATCTATAAACAAAATAAAATTGTCAAAAGTAGCATTTCAGAACTTCCCATCTATTTTTATGGTTTTTGGCATCATTATCGGTTTCAACCATTTAACTTTCTAAAGTAAAAAAATGCTGAATACATGTTTTAAAGAAAGTAATACTAAGTTAATATTTTTTTTTTCAAATGTTACTTCAGCCTAAATGCAATGCGACCCGTATGTGACTTTTTCATCAGTTTTGGGCGAGCTACGTCATTTGTGTGTGCGAGCAAAGCTGCAGCCCGCCAGCATAAGTGGATACTTCATCACAACATCCGGTTTCGTTGAGCAAAATCTATTCTCGACCGCATCATTTTTGCTGCATCACTAGTCTATAATGCTATATGAAATAAATGGATATATATAATTTTAATCTGAAGAAAGAGTTATTGTTGAAGGACTGGAATTGACTCTAGGGCGTATTTGCTTACATGTGAGTTGAAAAATAAAGCTAAAGTTGATCCACGCTGATGTCCGTGTTGCGACTTAACAGCCATTAAAAGATTAGAACCCTCCCAGATATATCACACTGTATATATACATTCATACATTGTATTACTCTCATTTATTTTCACCAAAAAACACTAATTTTAATGGTGCGCCGACCATATTTATAGTGGCAGAGGGGTTAGTGCGCCTGCTTCACAATACGAAGGTCCTGAGTAGTCGTGAGTTCAATCCTGGCCTCGGGATCTTTCTGTGTAGAGTTTGCATGTCCTCCCCGTGACTGCGAGAGTTCCCTCCGGGTACACCGGCTTCCTCCCAC
The DNA here is from genome assembly GCF_033978785.1 of Entelurus aequoreus. Taxonomy (NCBI): domain Eukaryota; kingdom Metazoa; phylum Chordata; class Actinopteri; order Syngnathiformes; family Syngnathidae; genus Entelurus; species Entelurus aequoreus. Next base: position 43,331,103 of record NC_084738.1, on the reverse strand, counting down.
CTCCAGAGACATGCACCTGGGGATAGGCTGATTGGCAACACTAAAAAAAATTGGCCCTAATGCGTGAATGTGAGTGTGAATGTTGTCTGTCTATCTGTGTTGGCCCTGCGATGAGGTGGCAACTTGTCCAGGGTGTACCCCGCCTTCCGCCTGATTGTAGCTGAGATAGGCTCCAGCGCCCCCCGCCACCGCGAAGGGAATAAGCGGTAGAAAATAGATGGATGGATGGATGGACTTTTATTTTATTTTGTAATAGTAGTAGCAACGTCTTTGTTCATTTACGGAATCAGGTCAGCTTCCTTTGTTTTCACTTTATGGATTTGCGCATGCACGTGACGCAGAGGCCACATTGGGACTACATTGGGGCCTCTGCGCGTTCATACTGGAGTCTGATAGAGATCCTATTTTACTTGCAGTGTAAACAGCTGCAAAAAAAATCTGATTTCGAAAAAATTATATTTGGCCGACTTTGGCCTGCAGTGTAAATGTAGTTGAAGTTAACATAAAGAAACAAAAACAACTTGTAATTAAAAGCATGGCGAAAGAAAAAAAATCCAAAAATGGTTTGTTATCTATTTCATATTTGTGATTTTTATGACAGGTACAATGGAACCTAAGGGTATGAGTGAAACGTTTATTTTAAAGGTTTGTTTTTATGCCTGCTGTAGGACTATAGAGTCAGGTCACCTTTAGATCTTTTCAGTTGAGAAGCTGTTTAAACACACAAACACTTGATGGTTGGTAGCAGCTCTTTGGAGTGGGTGCTGTTCATCTGTTGGATTGGACCCAGATGTATGCATGGTGCTAAATAAGTGTGGCCAGTCGTTATCTAATAACCTCCCTGCACATATTCCTTTTACACGTCTGTGTATGTATGTGTGTGCGTGCGTGCGTGTGTGTGTGTGTGTGTGTGTGTGTGTCTGTGTGTGTGTTATGTGTGTGTATTGTGCAATAAAGAGTCCGATCCATGGTACGGGCTATTGGACTTGGCAGTATGGAATTTAGTTAATTCATTCAGCTGCTCTTCTAGCCTGATTAAATAATCGCTGATTTAAGGCAAGTGGTTTTGCGGGTGTATGCTCCCAAAGAAGGCTCGACTCGCTCTTTAAGTGAATCAAATGTAATTTCATTTGGAAACAAAAGCTTCTTTTTTTTTGTTTTTGTTTATTTCAGACGGCAGGGCGCCCCGACCTTTCTCTGTTGGATACAAATACTGAATTATCTTGTTTTTTACAAGCAGCTCCATATTTCTGCTGCGGTTCAGCAAAATAGTCGCACAGAATATTCAGATGTTGTACAAAAGCTAAGCTACATTGTGTTAAGAGCTTACCAATTATGTAATACTTGACTAGTCAGCAATAATTATTTTTCAATCAATCGACTTATTATTATTGCTTATATGATCTGCTTTACGTTTGAGGACTTTAACTCCATTTCCAAAGCTAATATCATAAATTGTGACAAGAGAAACATATATTACTAAATTATTAATGGTTTTGCTTGATTACATGAAGTACAAGAAAACAACATTAAGATTTTAATAAATTACTTGTCCACTATTACTAATAATATTTGTTGACAATTGTTTAATGTCAATTATGTTGACTAATCGTTGTAGACCTGTTGACAAGTGTTTTGCCATAAACATAATGTTAACAATAGCATTTGTGGTACAAGTTTAAGGTGTGTCATTTTCTTTATTTTTTGTATTTAAATATTTAGCACATAATTAGGTGAAAATAGTGACACACATTTCTCATAGAAACTGCAATGATAAAGAAATGCATTATGAAAAATTATAGAAACTTGACAAAAAAAACAGAAACAAAACACATTTCAACACCATCTTTAAATTGCATTCAGTAATCCCACGTGTATCGCTGTGAATTGGCGACTGTAGTAAATTAATTTCTGGAATGTAGGAATTATTCAATATTAATACAATATTTTCAAAATAGAGCCTACAAAACCGTGTTTACGTCCTTTATAACATTATTGAAGCCCTCTAGACATTAATTAACACCCTTTAGCCACATTTACACTCTTTTAATCCAATTTATTAATGCTGCCTGAGTCAATCAGTGGCCACGATACTGAACAGCTCTACTAATACTAATACTAATACTACCAATACTAGTACCGTAGTATTGATATTTTAATTTAATCAAAATTAGGGCTGTAACTAACGATTATTTTGATAGTCGATTAGTCGTCGACTATCTTAACAATTAGTCGACAAGTCAGATGATAAAGCGTCCACATATTTAAAGTCTCTAATTTTTCCATCAACTTCTAAATGCAGCTTAAGTTATTTTAAGCATGTGCTTACGAAAAACAAAGATGACTAATTCATTCAAAATATGTATTTATACTGTAACTCTGCTGCTCATTCAGCTGTTACTCAAATTAAAATGACTAATTTTAAAAGAAAGCAAAGTGCTAAACAATAAACATTGTATGTTTAAAAAAACAAACAAATTGGTAAAATAGCAGCAATGAAAACAAACAAAAAAAACCCACAAAATCTAACTTCCTCAAAAAAGAAAAGCATGTTGTGATGTTATAAGAAAGCTGCACATTGGTGTATTAAAGGTTGATTAACTCCTTGAACTTTTAGCACTCTAATAGACTCAATGTGTAGAATTGTATATTTGATTAGTTCTTAAAATATCGGCTATTTAATAGATTGTATGATTAATCTTATGATACCTCCACGCCTCTCTGTCTCTATGTGTAATTATATATTTTTTAAATGATAGATAGAGAATTCAATTAGGAGCATACAATATAAAAATACAGTAAACGACTGTATGTACTGTTAAGGTTAATATAAGACTCTAAACCAGGGGTGCACATTACGTCGATGGCGGAGGGTGTGTCAGTCGATTGCTAGCCAGGCATTAAAAAAATTGACCTAAAAATTAGCGATCATCAATCTTCAACAAGACGTCACTTTCGTCACTTAAATGAAATTCACAGCACCCAATGGTCTTATGAGAGGACGCTGGCTGCTGCGAGCTCATTATTAAGAAAAAATGACTTTTTTTCTCCTCCATTCGAAAATGTGGACATTATCAGCACTACAGTCTGATTCTGATCAATGCAAGTCATCAGAATCAGGTAATACACCAACTTATATTCTTGTCTTCATGAAAGAAAGAAATCTACATGCTTGTATTATCGTTAAAGACCTTTAACTTGTTAACAAACATGTCTCTTTCATAAATAAATAAATATAAATCATATATATATGAGTGAGGTAGATTCCCTCGACTTGGTCAATTAAAAAGTAGCTCGCCTGCAGAAGAAGTTTGGGCAACCCTGCTCTAAACTGTCCATAGGTTTGAATGGTTGACCAGTTCAGGGGAGTACCCTTCCTCTTGCCCCAAGTCAGCTTAGATAGGTTCCAGCTCACCTACAACCTAATGGATAGATGGATAGATGTGAAATACACTAATGCATGAATATACAACTTAGTAATTCTGTAAAAAAAAAAAAACAACAACAATATAATGGTATTATTATACATGTGACACTGTAGGTCGCCAGTAGCTTAGTCTTAGACCAACAACATTCAGCTCATGTTCATTCTTGCAATAAAGCTGCCACTGTGCAAGAGAATTGTGCGCACAAACTGACCGGGGCAGTAAATATCATTTTATTTGCAGAGCACCTCTGAGTAGATTGCACTCTTTGTATGCCTTTTTCGTCATGTGACTGATAGACAGGAAAATGAGCATGTCGGTCAGAGGTTTTGCAAAGCTCAGCAATAAACATGCTCTCTTCAAATGTCATCAAATTTGGGATTGGCTATATGGTCTGAAACCTATATTGTAATATACCTTGGAGCCTCTTGCGATAACAATATATATCACAATATATTTTGGGCATATAAATGATAATAGAACAGATTACAAATACTCCTAATTTAGCAGCTGCTATAGCGGTATCATGTCCAGTTGTATTATTTTGTCAAAACTGTTATTAATCTACTTTCTTTTACTGTTAATATGTGGTTACTTTCTGTTGTAACATGATTATATCTACACTTCTGTTAAAATATAATAAGCACGTATTCTTCTGTAGTTTTGGGCGATACTTACATTTGAGTATCAACCCAATACTAAGTAGTTAAAGGGGCAGTACTAGTCGTACCACTGTCGTACCACTGTCATACCACTATCATGAAATAAATTACATTTTTGATGACAATTGAAATCTGACCATATGATTTTGTTTGGAAATATTTACATTCCCCCATTACCTTACAACATTTATAATAAAGTCAATAGTGCAAAAAAATTAAATACTATATATATATATATATATATATATATATATATATATATATATATATATATATATATATATATATATATATATATATATATATATACAGTACAGGCCAAAAGTTTGGACACACATTCTTATTTAATGTGTTTCCTTTGTTTTCATGACTATTTGCATTGTAGATTGTCACTGAAGGCATCACAACTATGAATGAACACGTGGAGTTATGTACTTAACAAAAAAAGGTGAAATAACTGAAAACATGTTTTATATTGTAGTTTCTTCAAAATAGCCACCCTTTGCTCTGATTACTTTTTCGCACACTCTTGGCATTCTCTCGATGAGCTTCAAGAGGTAGTCACCTGAAATGGTTTTCACTTCACAGGGGTGTTTGAAGCTCATCGAGAGAATGCCAAGAGTGTGCAAAGCAGTAATCAGAGCAAAGGGTGGCTATTTTGAAGAAACTAGAATATAAAACATGTTTTTTTTGTTATTTCACCTTTTTTTGTTAAGTGCATAACTCCACATGTGTTCATTCATAGTTTTGATGCCTTCAGTGACAATCTACAATGTAAATAGTCATGAAAATAAAGAAAACACATTGAATGAGGAGAAGGTGTGTCCAAACGTTTGGCCTGTACTGTAAATACTGGTATATTTTATAAAGACATATGTATTCCAGACAATACCGCCATACAAATATATTAAATCCTTAATGACTTGAGGCGGAAGTCTCTCTGCTCATTCTGTCTGCACTGGGTGTCGTGGTCCCTCCTCCACGCACAGTCAGGCGGTGTCAGAGCTGCGCTATCAACATAAACTCCAGTACGAGGAGTGTGTGAACCATATCTGTCAACCTTCCCGTTTTTGCCGGGAAATCAATATTTTGTCCTTTTTCCAAGCGTCTTGCCAATTTCGTTTCCTCCCCGGATTTTGCTCTCAATGGAAAAAAAGAGTACTTAGCAGTATTGCCAGCAATCGGGTCCGTTTGACGGCAACACTCGGTTATCACTCGGGGCAACACGCCATCATGACAGCGGCGTGGCCAGTTGCAATTTATGTGAGTCGAGCAAATCAACAACACAAGAGGGATGGATGCACTTAAAAACGATGAAAAAGACCGTTTCTGCCAAAATACACCTTTGTGGAAACAGATATGTTCCTAGTTGCTATGGTATGAAAAAAAAAGATTTAAAAAACTGCCAGAAATAATGAATGTATTATACAGTACGAGCTTCCCAGTCACTTTGCACAAGAAGCACTGCCACACCAAATGTATACATAATCTGAAAGGGTATTTTATTTAGCTGCAGTGGCAATATTGTCACCTGCCACACAGCATCCTGCAGTTGACAGCTTGGTTTTCCGGGCTTAAATTACAGAATGTGTTTTTTCACTGAAATACTGCAGTTTGTAATGGCTTAGTGCAAGGATACATACTGTAAGTGTTTTACATCCCACTATTGTCAAATGTAGATTATTTTCAAGTTGAGTTGAGTTTGAGTTTATTTGGAACATGCATGGGACATCACAATTTCCAGTTCCTCTATTCAACATGTTCGAAAAGGAGTAGAAAGAAGCAGAGCTCATGTAATCCTACCCCTTTTCCTTTACATAGCAGTTGATAAAATGTTTGTTCACTTCCTGTTCTCAATTTATTCACAATATACTCCATAAGTAATAACAATAAAAATACATAAATAATAATTAGTGAAGTAAATTATATTTCATATGGTGAGATGAGTAAGATTATCTAGAAAATGAATGGATGGATGAAATAAATTCAGAATGTTTATCGCGGTTCTTCTTCTTTGTACTTTGTAAACACTTTAAGTTTGAAGAGTTTCTTGAAGTGTGATCATATTAGTACATTGTTTGATTTCTTTGCGTAATCCATTCCATGATTTAATTCCACATACTGATATACTGAAGGTTAAGTGTTTTACGTGCGTACAAATGTTTTAAATTACATTACTGCTGATGTCCTCTTAAACCAGGGACTTTATTTGTGTTTTTGTTATCAGCTGAGAAATTGAGCATAGCTAAAGGTTTGTTTTAAAGAAGATTGAAGATTACACTCTACTATTCTTATATTTTTCAAGGCGTTTTAATATTTGTATGTGCATGAAACTTTAACATTTCCAGAAATTTACTCATGTTATGTACTTGGGTTTGCCTTTGTTTATATTCACCTTCCGTATATATATTGCGATATATATCGTATATTGGTATTCAGCCAAAATATTTTGGGATATGAGTTTTGCTCCATACCGCCCAGCCCTAGGCTATTCTTTCTTGAGTTTGAAAAACAACAAAAAAATAATGGTCATTAACCTGATTAAAAAATTTTAAAAAAAAGTACCACTGATAGCCACACACACACACTGTGTGTGGTGAAATTACCCTCAGCATTTGACCCATCCCCTTGTTCCACCCCCTGGGAGGTGAGGGGAGCAGTGAGCAGCAGCAGTGGCCGCGCTCTGCAATCATTTTGGTGATTTAACCCCCAATTCCAGCCCTTGATGCTGAGTGCCAAGCAGGGAGGTAATGGGTTCCATTTTTATAGTCTTTGGTATGACTCGGCGGGGGTTTGAACTCACAACCTACAGATCTCAGGGCGGACACTCTAACCACTGAGCATATTTCCTCTTGTTGCCCACAAGATGGCGGCATAGTTGCAGCAATATACCATCATATAATTAAAATAAAGTCGGAGGCACCCTGCGGGCCAGATTTTAAACTTGTGACGTCTCGCGGGCCAAAATGACCACGCCGGCGGGCTGCACTTGGGCCACAGGCCGTAGTTTGGACACCCCTGTTGTAAAATAAAGTGATAAGATAGAAACATTAAAAAAAGATTAAAACTACAATCAAACAGACAGTGCCTCATGTCTATTTAGATTCAACTCAACTTTGCCTCCTTAAACCCTTTTTTATTAGCAGGATGTTTGTAAAGAATGCAATTTCCTTCTTCATCTTGTGTTTGTGTGTGTGTGTGTGTGTGTGTGTGTGTGTGTGTGTGTGTGTGTGTGTGTGTGTGTGTGTGTGTGTGTGTGTGTGTGTGTGTGTGTGTGTGTGTGTGTGTGTGTGTGTGTGTGTGTGTGTGTGTGTGTGTGTGTGTGTGTGTGTGTGTGAGGTGCAAATGGAATGGCATCATAGGCAGCTAAAAAATAGGCGTCATTTACACCCTGAGAGCTAATTATAAGGCACCACCTCGTCCTCATGCTGAGGTGAGTAAGCAAGTATCAGCGAGGTATCGGGTGACACCTACATGGATCCATAGTATTTCTGGAATAATTGCACATTTGCACTTTTCCCCCCGCCTACAACTCTTCTCCTTTTTGTGGCAAAATCCTTCATTTCTTTTATTTGAGGTCCACACGCAAACATTACAAAGATGCGCTCCTAGTGTGTGTGTGTGTGTGTGTTCATCCTCCAATTTCGAGGAACATATGCGAGTAATTTGGAGATGCTAAATAGTGACGACAGACATATTGTTGAGCTTGCAGGCTAACACAGCACTTGAGCTGGGAGAGGAAGTGTACATCAATCAATCACCTGGCTCTGTCTCGCTACATGTGGGGACCGTATGGTGTGCACGCTCCCTCCAAAGACACACACACACTACACACACACACATTGTTGGCGTGTCGGAGAGAAACACAAGTACCATAAAGAATCCAATATTAGCCGTGCGGTGTTTGTTCCATACAGCATGTTTGAAGCAGGATGTTTTAATCATACCCGCTGGCTCTCTCCAGTAAATAAACACTTCTTAGCTTGATCCTCTTTCTCTTTTTCAAATATTTCAACCCTTGCATTTAGTTGGTGGTCAGTGTGTTGTTTGTCTTTTTAGATATGCAGTAAGAAAGTTGCCAGTGCCAAACAAAGATTGTTACTATGGTGACATTACACAATTTTTACTCCTGAACCCCTGCACAGAATATGAGTGAAAATGTATCAAAACATGTACCCTTACTGGGTTGCATGAACTGTTCTTTTTCAGACAAATACACCACATTGTGACACTGTTTTTACGCTCCGTAAGTGGGTCTGACTTGAGATTTCTCTAAATTACCACATTTAGCTGACTGACAGGCAAATATGTGTAAAATATAAACAAGATAGGTTTGAAAAACATCGCCACCATCCATCAAAATACTTACTTTTAGAAACTACAGTAATTGTCTACAGCAGGGTTTCTGAATCTGTTTGACTTCTGGGCCAAACGTTTCCACTACAGAGGTGCCTGGGGCCCACTCATATATTAACACTAAATTAGTAATCTTTTATTCTTGATTTTAATCATATTCAATAATTATATCTAACCTATGGTTACTGCAGCGTTGTTTCGGTGGACAGAGTCTTTTAGTTGGCCGAATTTTCGGTACATCACTACTAGGGATGTCCGATAATATTGGACTGCCGATATTATCGGCCGATAAATGCTTTAAAATGTAATATCGGAAATTATCGGTATCGGTTTCAAAAATATCGGTATTGGTTTCAAAAAGTAAAATTTATGACTTTTTAAAACGCCACTGTGTACACGGACATAGGGAGAAGTACAGAGCGCCAATAAACCTTAAAGGCACTGCCTTTGCGTGCCGGACAAGTCACATAATATCTACGGCTTTTCACACACTCACAAGTGAATGCAACGCATACTTGGTCAACAGCCATACAAGTCACACTGAGGGTAGCCGTATAAACAACTTTAACACTGTGACAAATATGCGCCACACTGTGAACCCACACCAAACAAGAATGACAAACACATTTCAGGAGAACATCCGCACCATAACACAACATAAACACAACAGAACAAATACCCAGAACCCCTTGCAGCACTAACTCTTACAGGACGCTACAATGTACCCCCCCCCCCCCCCCCACCTCAACCTCCTAATGCTCTCTCAGGGAGAGCATCTCCCAAATTCCAAGCTGCTGTTTTGAGGCATGTTAAAAAAAAATAATGCACTTTGTGACTTAAATAATAAATATGGCAGTGCCATGTTGGCACTTTTTTCCATAACTTGAGTTGAAGTTGTTCTCTTATTTTGGAAAACCTTGTTACATTGTTTAATGCATCCAGCGGGGCATCACAACAAAATTAGGCATAATCATGTGTTAATTTCACAACTGTACAGTATATATTGGTATCAGTTGATATCGGTATCGGTAATTAAGAGTTGGACAATATCGGAATATCGTATATCGGCAAAAAAGCCATTATCGGACATCCCTATATTTTATGCATATATTGATAGTGATGAATTATAATGTTCAATCTTGTTATTTCTTATTTTTTCATGTGCTTTACAGTGTTTTTAAACACTTTCCTAATGTTTTGTGTAGACCCCATTATCGGACATCTCTAATCACTACTCAATAGTGTCCAAACAATAGGCTATACAGTATATTCATTCATACAATATATTACTATATTTGTTTTCATGCATAACAAAAACAAAAACCTTATTTTTATGGTATTACTGCTTTTACATTCCCTTAGCGGGCCACCACGCTCAGGAAACACTGCGGTTACTATGGGTGCTGAAAAGGAGATTCATACATGAATACTGATTATTTAATGTAATTCTAAATTGATTCATACTTTCAATGAAATGTTTTGGGGGTTTTTAATCAATCAAAAAAAACATAAAGGTCATCTCTGCGCTTACTGGCTGCACTTTTAGGGTTTTATCGTAGTTTTAAATAATATATTGTGAAAAGCGGTTTGAATAGAGAATCGTGTTGAATTGATTCTGAATTGAATTGTCACCCCACAAATTGGAATCGAATCATGAATTGTTGTAAGACTCACATCCCTAAAGATTATGCAAACAATGTTTTGTTCATTTCAACAATTTTCCCTAAAATACACATCGAGGCTATACAGTGTTTCAACCTATTACTCGATTGATCAAACAAATTAATGTATACATTACTCGATTACTAAAATAATCAATACCTGAAGCCCTGGATATGTGCACAACAAGTCCGGAAAGTCCTTAAAAAGTGATTGATTTTGGCCATGGAAAAGGTGTACGAAGCCTGTTTTAGACAATTGTATGTATAAAAGGTCCACAATTAGTGACCTCTGACCTCACCGTTTTGTGAGCAACCTTTCTTTCATTTTCACTTCCATTGCTTTTATCTTCCTGGTGCATCATGATTAGATCAGAAATATGTAGTTATAAGTCATATGTGAGTGTCAGTCTGCACGCTATAAACTTCTGCTTTAATAACAAATTGGCAAGAGAACGAGGGGAAGAAGAAGAACAAGAAAATCGTAGCAGTGCCGTACCCACTGGGCCCATCTGCTGTAAGCTGGCAGCAGCCAAACCAAAAACAGATGCCTGTTGGAAGTTCTGTTGTGGCTCCATCTGAGAGTCCAAAAGACTGCTTTTTGTTGAAAAGCTGAAATGTTTTTTTTCGAGCGCGCTCACCGGCTGCTCCAAGCCCCAAAAAAGTAAGCTGGGCTCTGTCAGGAACATGGAACAAGAAGTTGGCAGCGTTGAAAGGAGAAGGTCCCGGCGGACGGTCCACCAGGGAGGCATGGAGGAGGAGGAGGAGGAGGGTGGAACTGGCTGTGAGAGGAAACAACAAGAGAATGCCAAAGATGGCTGACACAAAAACGGTCGATTGGGGATTTTATGGGACGCCATTCAAAGTGATTAGGTGTGCTGCTACATTGTGTTGTAACGGTCTTTTCATAAATCCAAATAAAAGAAGATAAAACATGAAATTGAAGAGAATCAGTTCGAAGAGGGATGCCTTTGTTCTAAAGTGGCACATCGCGAAGGTGGCGACCTGCGGGACCACAGACTTAATGGGATGGAGAAATGCTGTGATTGGCTCATTACTGTGATGGAGCACGTTGCCACGGCAATTGGCCTTTCGCCTCAACCCCTCATCCTTAGTTTCCTATACACTGCAATGTTTTAGTATTAACATGAACTCAAATTAATGATTCATTATCAGCATTAGTACACAAATACAAGTCTCCGCAACTCCACTAAAACTTTCTGATCTTTAACCGCGAACAGGTCATTTTGATATCCTCACTCAGTTATGTATTTGTTCCCATGGACGGCTTCCATCTTTCATGTCAGAAAAATATTTTGTTGCATGCTTCGAATGGGGAAAAAAGTGGCACCATTCAGTGAATAAAATACTTTCTAAAAAAATGTACTTCACATCTTTATTTGAAGTAAATGCGGTAATGTTTTTAATATTGTTGGTCCCTGTGAACATGTGTTACTTTGTGTGTGGCTATACCATTTTGGGCTCATTCAACCCTCAGGGGACAAAGGCTGACTTTTTGTCCTTTCTGTAAATTTTTGCTGTACTTAATTCCATTATACAAGATTTTTCCGAAGAGGGTTTTATCATTTAAATTTTAAAATGTCAATGTCCAATTATTTCACAGGTATACATTAGCAGTTATTTGACAGTTATTTTCAAAGACCATAACAACATTTTGTATATATCAGTTATTTTCAAAGGCCATAACAAGTACATAACTCCACATGTGTTCATTCATAGTTTTGATGCCTTCAGTGACAAGTCATGAAAATAAAGAAAACCCATTGAATGAGAAGGTGTGTCCAAACGTTTGGCCTGTACTGTATGTATACATACATATATACACTGAAGTATACATGTATACGTACATATATACACATATGTATGTATATATGCATATAAAAGTATATATGCATGTACATACATGTATAATGGTATGTATATATATTCAAAAATTTCAAAAAACTTAAATCTTAAACAAAACATTCAAAAAAAATTCCTGACCCTTTTTAAAATCTTCTGCGATAATGTCACAGGTTTAAATTAGTAAAATAACTCGTTATGGAAATTTATACTAATAAAAAATTGACATTTTCTGATCAAAAGGCCTTTAAAAGGGTCAAAATAAAATAGAATAAAAATGTTAAGATTTTTTTTTTTTAATTTGAGTAAAAAAAAAGAATGTTTTTCATTGAATTAATACATTTATTCAATTTAGATGTATGAATGTATTTTATAAAATGTTTTTACACCCTTCAAAAACTTGAGGACTTTTATACAACGACATCCTCGGTACAGAGCCCACATACGGGCAAGGAAAACTCACCCCAGTGGGACGTCAATGTGAATGCCAATGAGAAACCTTGGAGAGGACCGCATATGTGGGTAACCCCCCAGCCCTTTGAGACACTTGTGATTTAGGGCTATATAAATAAACATTGATTGATTGATTGATTGATGTTCTGTTTGGCTTTGAAGATAGTTACAATCCAATGTTCCCAGAGGGTTAAAAAAAAAACATATATGATAATTCTATAATATAAAAATAAATGTTCTGGAAATAATTTCACCTATATTCACTGAACAAAGCCAAAATAGCTTGGAAAAATGCAATTAATGGCACAAAATGTCCCCAGGATTTCAAAAGGGTTATTGAGTGTCTTTTGATTGTCATGATTTTGACTCTGTTTACACTCTCGCATGTTGTTGTTGTCCCTCCAGAGGCGACGAGGCAGCGGGGTCTTTTGTGCCAACTGTCTGACCACCAAGACGTCGCTGTGGAGGAAGAACGCCAACGGGGGCTACGTCTGCAATGCCTGCGGGCTGTACCAGAAGCTGCACTCGGTAAGTGGCGTCCACATTGTTACCATCCAGCAATGCTCGCAGCGATGGGGCTTTTAGCTCTCATACATTAGATATCATGACACCACTTTAGCACGACACCTGTAACCCGCTGATAGATCCAACAAAAGGATCTACAACATAGCTATCAAAGAACAAGAATGGGGTACATCCGATACTTGGTGGAGAGGCGTCTTTTTGCACATTTCTCACCATTCTTTCTCGACCAATCAACAGGCGACAGAGTGGTTATTTTCTTAAGATAAACCAGACTGGTAGAATAGACAAATGTGGCTCAATAGATTGACAGTATCAAAGTAAAAGAGCAAGTGAATATACTCTATGGCGCCCCCTATGGATTGTAGTAAAAATGCTTTGTTCGACATGCTAGCACACATGTAATACAGATATCCTCAAAGTTTTATCAACATTAGACAATTAGTTACTACCGTATTTTTCGGACTATAAGTCGCACCGGCCGAAAATGCATGATAAAGAAGGAAAAAAACATATATAAGTCGCACTGGAGTATAAGTCACATTTTTGGGGGAAATGTATTTGATAAAACCCAACACCAAGAATAGACATTTGAAAGGCAATTTAAAATAAATAAAGAATAGTGAACAACAGGCTGAATAAGTGTACGTTATATGACGCATAAATAACCAACTGAGAACGTGCCTGGTATGTTAACGTAACATATTATGGTAAGAGTCATTCAAATAACTATAACATATAGAACATGCTATACGTTTACCAAACAATCTGTCACTCCTAATCGCTAAATCCGATGAAATCTTACACGTCTAGTATCTTACGTGAATGAGCTAACTAATATTATTTGATATTTTACGGTAATGTGTTAATAATTTCACACATACTGTAAGTCGCTCCTGAGTATAAGTCGCACCCCCGGCCAAACTATGAAAAAAACTGTGACTTATAGTCCGAAAAATACGGTAAGTTAATACATTGTTTTGCTCGTTGGCAGCCATGTCCCAATCCAATATTGATATCGGATATCAGGGGAAGAAAAACGACAACAAAAAACAAGTATCTGATCAATAAAAGCAGGTCTGTAGCACGTTTACTTTTGAAAAGCTGGAAAGGCTGTTAACATCTAAATGCCTTCTAAAAAGCACACATTTGCACTTTTCTTCTATTTTAGTGAAGTCATTTACTAAAGGTGAACATGGTAGGCTATAGGTTACAAGGCGCGTGCAGCTACTCACCAGCTGAGCACACAATAGCCCACAAGCTAGTTATACGTAATAAGTAATACTTAATTGAACAAAATTGTTGCTGAGATAGGCTCCAGCACCCATCGCGACTCCGAAAGGGACAAGCGGTAGAAAATGGATGGATGTCTGTTGTCTAAAACAGCACATTTGTCGATATAAACAAGTATCAAATAATACACAATCTCCAAGGCATAAGCATTGTAGAAAGTATTCAGTAACAAACGTTTCCGCATAGTTTCCACATAACTTATTGAGTTATGAGCTTAATGAATTGTTGTGACCATTAGGTGTCGCTAAAAACAATTACCATTCCACTTTAACTTAAAGACAGCATAAGTCCATTCCAAACTAAGGATTTGTATTGTTTACATTTAACCAATACTTTTACTTAAGGATCTAGCGTTAAACGGTATTCATGATAACCGTGACATGAAATGTTCATATCGTTACAGCCCTACTCGTACCAAATTGGTACTTTAAAATCAGTGCCGAAAAACATTGCAGGTTTTTTTTTTAAACAATGGCCAGCCAACGCCTTTTTATTTCAATTACATTTTGTGACATTCTAGTTGAACAGACTTGTAATTTAAATACTTAGATCATATAAATGAAATGATTACTAAGTATCACATTCAAAAAGAAGAAATAAAACCCTACACAAATTGTCCTAATTTTTGCATAAATACAGAACATAGAACAAGTCATGAATCCACAGGAGTAGAGGAGCTCGCTTACACAAACATATACAGTCATGACTGTATATGATACAGTGGAACCTCGATTTACGAACTTGAGCAGGGATCAAAAATCGAAAAGTCATATAGTGAAATAAATGTCTCCATAAGAAACGTTGTAAACATGAATAATGGGTTCCACCCTCGACAAACATCCCTATTTTACTAAGGGATTGTACACTTTGAACTCGGGTTGTCCCGATACCAATATTTTGGTACCGGTACAAAAAATTTATTTTGATACTTTTTGATACTTTTCTAAATAAAGGGGACCACAAAAAATGGCATTATTGGCTTTATTTTAACAAAAAATCTTATGGTACATTAAACATATCTTTCTTATTGCAATCGAAGAACAATTTTGGCCTTAAATAAAATAGTGAACATACTAGACAACTTGTCTTTTAGTAGCAAGTAAGCGAACAAAGGCTCCTAATTTGTCAGCTGACGTATGCAGTAACATGTTGTCATTTATCATTCTATTATTTTGTCAACATTATAAAGGACAAGCTGTAAACATGGATTATTGATCTACTTGTTCATTTAACGTTAATATCGGCTTATTTTCCGTTTCAACATGTTCTATCTACACTTCTGTTAAAATGTAATAAACACTTATTACTCTGTTGTTTGGATGCTTTACATTAGTTTTGGATGATACCACAAATTTAGGTATGGATCCAATACCAAGTAGTTACAGGATCATACATTGGTCATGTTCAAAGTCCTCATGTGTCCAGGGACGTATTTCCTGAGTTTATAAACACAATATGAATTTTTTTTAAAAAGGAAAAAAGGTTTTGTGACTATAAAACATACTGATGTAATCATAGTAGTATCGACTATATACGCTATTTTTACTTGGTATCATTACAGTGGATGTCAGGTGTAGATCCACCCACGGCATTTGTTTAAATTCAGAGGCACTAGCTTTTGTTAGCGGTGATACCGGTGAGCTATTGTATCCTACGGTGTGTAGTGAAACATGTTTAGCTATTCCTCATCCGGCAGGGATGATACTTGTACAAACTCCGTTTCCATATGAGTTGGGAAATTGTGTTAGATGTAAATATAAACGGAATACAATGATTTGCAAATAATTTTCAACCCATATTCAGTTGAATATGCTACAAAGACAACATATTTGATGTTCAAACTGATAAACTTTTTTTTTTTTGCAAATCATTAACTTTAGAATTTGATGCCAGCAACATGTGACAAATAAGTTGGGAAAAGTTGCAATACATACTGATAAAGTTGAGGAATGCTCATCAAACACTTATTTGGAACATCCCACAGGTGAACAGGTGAAATTGGGAACAGGTGGGTGCCATGATTGGGTATACAAGTAGATTCCATGAAATGCTCAGTCATTCACAAACAAGGATGGGGCGAGGGTCACCACTTTGTCAACAAATGCATGAGCAAATTTTTGAACAGTTTAAGAAAAACCTTTCTCAACCAGCTATTGCAAGGAATTTAGGGATTTCACCATCTACGGTCCGTAATATCATCAAAGGGTTCAGAAAATCTGGAGAAATCACTGCACGTAAGCAGCTAAGCCCGTGACCTTCGATCCCTCAGGCTGTACTGCATCAAGAAGCGACATCAGTGTGTAAAGGATATCACCACATGGGCTCAGGAACACTTCAGAAACCCACTGTCAGTAACTACAGTTGGTCGCTACATCTGTAAGTGCAAGTTAAAACTCTCCTATGCAAGGCGAAAACTGTTAATCAACAACACCCAGAAACGCCGTCGGCTTCGCTGGGCCTGAGCTCATCTAAGATGGACAGATACAAAGTGGAAAAGTGTTCTGTGGTCTGACGAGTCCACATTTCAAATTGTTTTTGGAAACTGTGGACGTCGTGTCCTCCGGACCAAAGAGGAAAAGAACCATCCGGATTGTTATAGGCACAAAGTTGAAAAGCCAGCATCTGTGATGGTATGGGGGTGTATTAGTGCCCAAGACATGGGTAACTTACACATATGTGAAGGCGCCATTAATGCTGAAAGGTACATACAGGTTTTGGAGCAACATATGTTGCCATCCAAGCAACGTTACACATGGACGCCCCTGCTTATTTCAGCAAGACAATGCCAAGCCACGTGTTAAATCAACGTGGGTTCATAGTAAAAGAGTGCGGGTGCTAGACTGGCCTGCCTGTAGTCCAGACCTGTCTCCCATTGAAAATGTGTGGCGCATTATGAAGCCTCAATTACCACAACGGAGACCCCCGGACTGTTGAACAACTTAAGCTGTACATCAAGCAAGAATGGGAAAGAATTCCACCTGAGAAGCTTAAAAAATGTGTCTCCTCAGTTCCCAAACGTTTACTGAGTGTTGTTAAAAGGAAAGGCCATGTAACACAGTGGTGAACATGCCTTTTCCCAACTACTTTGGCATGTGTTGTAGCCATGAAATTCTAAGATAATTATTATTTGCAAAAAATAAAGTTTATGAGTTTGAACATCAAATACCTTGTCTTTGTAGTGCATTCAATTGAATATGGGTTGAAAAGGATTTGCAAATCATTGTATTCCGTTTATATTTACATCTAACACAATTTCCCAACTCATATAGAAACGGGGTTTGTATATAATAATACTATATTG
This sequence comes from Entelurus aequoreus, assembly GCF_033978785.1. Classification (NCBI taxonomy): domain Eukaryota; kingdom Metazoa; phylum Chordata; class Actinopteri; order Syngnathiformes; family Syngnathidae; genus Entelurus; species Entelurus aequoreus. The sequence goes on along the minus strand of NC_084738.1, from coordinate 43,313,570 downwards.
AGCCACCTGCTCAGTGGCCTAGTGGTTAGAGTGTCCGCCCTGAGATCGGTAGGTCGTGAGTTCAAACCTCGGTCGAGTCATACCAAAGACTATAAAAATGGGACCCATTACCTTCCTGCTTGGCACTTAGCATCAAGGGTTGGAATTGGGGGTTAAATCACCAAAAATGATTCCCGGGCGCGGCTAACGCTGCTGCTCACTGCTGCTCACTGCTGCTCACTGCTCCCCTCACATTCCAGCGGGTGAGGGTGATGGGTCAAATGCAGAGGATAATCTCACCACACCTAGTGTGTGTGTGACAATCATTGGTACTTTAACTTTACTTTAACTTTATATTGTATTACTTTTTGCCAGGTTGGTATGTTGTAGTGCTGTCTATTCACTTATAGTATAGACAGAACTGTAGTTTCAGTTCTCCAAGGCTGTTTTTTCAAAGGACCGTCTTGTTCAAGTTGTCCTGCAGCCTCTTCGTCGAGATCTCGCGCCCACAGACGCCTTTTCACCACGCAGACCAATTAGCATACAAAACAAGCATAACGATTCCTGCTGCCGCGGAAACGTAATATTGTGCAAAGTATATTTGATTTGGAAGCTTCCTCAGAGAGCGGAATATTCTGGTGTGATTCAACTCGACCGTCTCCACAAGCCTGAGGAAAAACTGTGGAAATCCCAAACTTAATTAGAGCGCAAGAATTACAGATGAGATAAGGAGCGGGTGTAGGATTGTGGCGTGTGGATGGCCTCCGAGATATTCTTGGAGAATTTGGACTCATTTCACGCCCCGATAATGTACCTGTTTGATTTAAATAGTCACAGCCTCCCTTGTTTGCATATTGACTTTTGAAGCTAACCTAGTTAATGAATCATGTTGTCAATTGAATAAACTGATTGACACACACACACACGCACTGTAGCTTTAAAGGCCTACTGAAATGAAATGTTCTTATTCAAACGGGGATAGCAGATCCATTCTATGTGTCATACTTGATCATTTCGCGATATTGCCATATTTTTGCTGAAAGGATTTAGTAGAGAACATCGACGATAAAGTTCGCAACTTTTGGTCGCTGATAAAAAAAAGCCTTGCCTGTACCGGAAGTAGCGTGACGTCGCAGGTTGAAGGGCTCCTCACATTTCCCCATTGTTTACACCAGCAGCGAGAGCGATTCGGACTGAGAAAGCGACGATTACCCCATTAATTTGAGCGAGGATGAAAGATTTGTGGATGAGGATCGTGAGTGAAGGACTAGAGTGCAGTGCAGGACGTGTCTTTTTTCGCTCTGAGCGTAACTTAGGTAAAAGCGCTCATTGGATTCCACACTTTCTCCTTTTTCTATTGTGGATCACAGATTTGTATTTTAAACCACCTCGGATACTATATCTTCTTGAAAATGAGAGTCGAGAACGCGAAATGGACATTCACAGTGACTTTTATCTCCACGACAATACATCGGTGACGCACTTTAGCTACGGAGCTAACGTGATAGCATCCTGCTTAAATGCATATAGAAACAAAAGAAATAAGCCCCTGACTGGAAGGATAGACAGAAGATCAACAATACTACTATCAGGAGACACCGAACCAAACACTGGACCTGTAACCACACGGTTAATGCTGTGCCACCTGGCGAAGCCTAGCAATGCTGTTGCTAACGACGCCATTGAAGCTAACTTAGCTACGGGACCTCGTCAGAGCTATGCTAAAAACATTAGCTATCCACCTACGCCAGCCCTCATCTGCTCATCAACACCCTTGCTCACCTGCGTTCCTGCGATCGACGGAGCGACGAAGGACTTCACCCGATCATCGATGCGGTCGGCGGCTAGCGTCGGATAGCGCGTCTGCTATCCAACTCAAAGTCCTCCTGGTTGTGTTGCTGCAGCCAGCCGCTAATACACCGATCCCACCTACAGCTTTCTTCTTTGCAGTCTCCATTGTTCATTAAACAAATTGCAAAAGATTCACCAACACAGATGTCCAGAATACTGTGGAATTTTGCGATGAAAACAGAGCTGTTTGTATTGGGATACAATGTGTCCGAATACTTCCGCTTCAACCATTGACGTCACGCGCAAACGTCATCATATCTAGACGTTTTCAACCGGAAGTTTCCCGGGAAATTTAAAATTGCACTTTATAAGTCAACCCGGCCGTATTGGCATGTGTTGCAATGTTAAGATTTCATCATTGATATATAAACTATCAGACTGCGTGGTCGGTAGTAGTGGGTTTCAGTAGGCCTTTAAAGAAGCTTTTAGAAAGATGACAAGATTCTTCCTGAGCGTTCAAGCTCACATTCTCCCACTTCACTCCTGGCAGTCGTCACAGGGGCCATATTTTACATCCCATAATAAAAGTTTTATTTGCTCGACACACATTATTAGAGAGTATAGCAGCTAGTAAAAAAAAAAAAAAAAAAAGCTTGCGAGTGAAAGTGCAAAGGGAGAGTTATGAATATGGAGTTCAGGGTGCCAGACAAATAAGGAGATGAGAGGATGTCGGGCGGTTTGTCTTCACTCTGCAAACCTTTTTGTCCACTCTGTTAGCTCACTTGGCATTCGGAATAAAACGTTGTGTTATTAAAGGATTCTGAGAAGCACTTTCCACTATTTCTGCTCAACCAACACATGCAGTTTACTGCATATAGAGAATAACAACCCTAACATGTTGTTGAAAATATATGATTTTCTAATATTGTGCCAGATAAAAGTTGTATAAATAACTAATTTCAGTACAATATTTAGAAACATAACATACAATGCTATCTATTATCATTAATTGCAATAGAAAAAAATTTACTTTTAGGAACTGCTATTATTTTTGTACTGAACAAAAATGTAAACGCAACACTTTTGTTTTTGCTCCCATTTCTCAGGAATTGACCTCAAAGATTAAGAACTTTTACAATATACACAAAAGACCTATGCCTTTTCAATGTTGTTCACAAATCTGTCTAAATCTGTGAGTGAGCACTTGTTCTTTGGCAAGATAATCCATCCCACCATGGGCCACTCGATTCACAACATTGACATCAGCAAACCGCTCTGCCACACGACGCCACACACGCTGTCTGCCATCTGCCCTAAACAGTGAAAATCGGGATTCATCCGTGAAGAGAACACCTCTCCAACGTGCCAGACGCCATCGAATGTGAGCATTTGCCCACTCAAGTTGGTTACGACGATGAACTGCAGTCAGGTCGAGACCCCGATGAAGACAAAGAGCATGCAGATACTTTTACTGCTATAATTATTAATATCACAATTATTATTATTACTACAATCATTATTTGTAATACTACCATTATTATCATTACTATTTATACTTTATTATTATTATTATTAAATGTATTATTATTTTTGATATTATTTCTGTTATTAATAATATTTTTATTATTAATATTACGACAAAAAGAACAATTCTGTAAATTGTAATACTTTTATTTAGCACCAAAATATTGCAAAATAAAATCATGTTTTTGCTAATCACCATAATGAACTAAAGTAGTTACTCATTATTGCTATTATTATTAGCGTTTACCAATATTATACATTTATATTATTTTGTGAATTAGAAAAGTAAAACATATCTTTATAGAATTGATATATTTATACACATTTAAAATCATTATAAACTAATCAACTCAACATTTTTATCATAAAATTGCAGTTCATAATTAATACAATATATTACAATATTGTAATACTTTCCAACAGTTACAAAAATCATCATGAGTAATATTTTTGTGAAATTGTAATGGTTGTTTTTTGCTCCTCTTGTCAAATTATATCAGAGGTTAGCACTCCCCCTTGTGGTGAGGGTAGGATGTAGACACGTTACAAATATGAAGCTATAAGTTACTATGACGTCATTCTTTTGTCTTCCAGACGCCCAGACCTCTGAACATCATCAAGCAGAACAACGGCGAGCAAATAATCCGACGGCGGACTCGTAAGCGCCTCAACCCAGACACGATGCCCCCGGAGAACCCGGCGCCCAAGCAGCAGCGCATCTCCGGCGAGGAGCGCGTCAACGGCGACGAGGCGGGCGACAGGAGCTGCTCTTCGGTCAAAAGCCAGCAGCCGTCGCCTCGCTCTCGATCGCCTCGCTCCACGCAGGCTTTCCTCGCCAACCAGACCCTAGAGATCCACAGACGGATGCCGCCTCTGCTCCTACCCTCGCATCCATCCTCTCTGCTGGCTGAGGGCAACGGGGGCGTCGGCGAGGGCGGCGTGCTGACCAAGATGGAGGGGAAAGGCGGCGGCAGCTCTGAGAGAGGAAGTCCAATCGAGAAGTACATGCGACCATCCAAACCCTCCAGTTACTCTCCTCCTGGATCCCCCATCGAGAAGTACCAGTACCCTCTCTTCCCCTTGCCCCTTCCTCTCACACTCTCCCCAGACTTGACCCCTGAATCCGACTGGCTCCAATTCTGGACCAAGTACAAGATGGCGGCCACCTCCGGCATGGGCCCTGGAAGCCTCGCCAATAGTTACCTGGGCGCCATGGTGACGCCAGTGCAGCAGCATCATCAACAGAGCTACACGGTGCCTTACTGCGCCTCCCCTTACTCGCCACTTCCTCCGCCGCCGGCCCCTGCTCACTACCCGGCCCCGCCCCTTCACCCTCAAACGTCCTCCTCGCTAGAAAGCGACGCCCCCTTGGATCTCGCCACAAGGCAACGCGACGCCACAAACTGCACGGAAAAGAGCACGTGCGAGGAGAAGTCGCGGAAAGGCGAGGAGGACGGGGAGGAGACGGGGGGGTCGAGGGCCACGGCGGATGCGGCGACGCAGGACGATCCCAGCAACCGCTGCCTTCATTGCGGCATCTACTTTCTGGACGAGGTCATGTACGCCCTGCACATGAGTTGCCACGGCGACCAGGGGCCGTACCAGTGCAGCTTCTGCCTGCACACCTGCGCCGACCGCTACGACTTCACCACGCACATCCAGCGAGGCCTACACAAGGACAGGAAGCCTCAGGACGACCAGGAGGCGGCGGCGGTCGATGGCGAGGAAAGCGGGGTGAACGCAGACGAGCGAGCTCAAGACACTTCGGCTGAAGACGCTCGGGAGGAGGTCGGCGAGCAGCAGGAAGCGGCGGGGGACGCCGGCGAAGCTATGGATGCCGCCCCGGAAGTGGTAGGCGACGCGGCGCTTGAAGCCATGGAGGCTCATTAACAACATGAATAACATCAGATCAATGAAAACATCCCAATGCTGGAAGCACTCAGACTCAATACAGCTGACCTTTGAACCGCTGCAGGGACAGTCGGGGAGAATAACTGTGGTCCACTTTTTGTTGAAATTCTTTTTGAGAGGAGGCATCGCTCAGACTACTTTTCTCTCTCTCTCTCTCTCTCGGTACAACCGGATTTAATCTGGTCCCCCCTGTGCCAAACCAAATTGAAAGTGGTGCGAGCCAGAACCAAGCAAGAACCACAAATCAAAGACTATTCCTGGTTCAGTGTGGACCTGGTTTGCCCATTCAAGCCAGTTCCAACTGGCTGCCTAATAAAGCCAGTAGAAACTGGCTGAAACTTGCAGAATCAAAGCAGTGTATCCTGGGTAAAAAAAAAAAAAAAATGGTGCCCTGGATTGAAGTGTTCCTCGTTTGGAACCAAGTGACTTGTTCTTCTTTTTCTATTCCTACTTCCTCTGTGCCATTATACTAGCGCCGTGCCTGGCTGCCTGCCTGATAGAACAATCTATTAACCTGCTTAACATTTGTATCCAGAAACAATAATATTATTGTTATAGTAAGAAAACATGCAATTTCATACACTTTTCTTATATAATGTTCTCTTTTGTACAAGGCTTTTTTCAGGACTTGGTGTTGTGTTACAGAAATGGTACGGGAAAAAAATAATAATAATAGTGTGTGTGTTTGTATGATTGTGTGTAAGGGTCAAAGGGCGCGTCCGTCCACCCCCACCAAACCCCCCCCCCCCGCCCCCCGCCCTCCACGGATGTAAACATAATGAAGGTTTGCTATTTCAGTCCTCAGGGGTCACACGTGTTGCACACCAGCCTGCCTACATTTTATTTTATTCTTTAACGTAGCTATCATCATGTTCTCATCACGTTAACTTCTGCATCGTTTACCGTGCGGCGGCATCCGTCGGTCACGTCGCGGTTATTTAAAAGATGTTTTTCTACTGTTTACATTGAAAAGTGTTTTTTTTTTTTTTTTCACTTGTTTGACATAGAAAACAAATCTGCCTTGCTGCCTTAGTTGCTAGTGAACAAAAATCATAGAAATGAAGGAAAAAGCCTTAGATTATTTTTCTATCCACAAAAGGTGTCCCGCCGAGTGCCTGCTAACTTTTTCTCTACTTAACATGTTTTTGTCAAATAACGATGTCAACTATTGTAATCATCAACACTTATTTACACCCCGATTTAGTTAAACGTGCATTTTTAATTGGCGATTATCGACTGTCGTGACTCTAAGGGACATCTATGGCGCCACCCTGATGGTTGTGGTCAAAATGCTTTTGAAGACATCCTTAGTTTTGTCATCATCAGACAATTTATCAGTAACTTATGAACAATTATTTGCTAAATTTTGCTTGATGGCATGTTTAACCATTCTTGCTGAAATGTTACACTCGTGTTTGTCGCTCCCCAAAAGTTCTGCACAACATTGTGTGTTAAATTACACTGGGTTGTTTTCAAGTCAATCACTTGGCTTAATAACAGCGCCAACATGCGGTGTGTAGCACTGGCAACACAATAGGAGTGCATGTTTTTGCACATTTTCACTTGTTAGTGCGCAACGGTTCAGGAGTAAAGGTTACAGATACAACTGAAAGCTGCAAGCAACGTTAAACGGGGCCCTCAGACCCCCGTGCAACTCGCTCAAACATGAATGCGTACTTACAGGTACTGACCCATCCAGCACTTTAAGGTGTCATCATCAAAATCTGAATTTGTAGAAATGAGTTATAAATATTAAAAGTATTGTGGCGAGCCATCATATTAAAGTTTGGCACAATGCCATAGGCAAAATACCTTCGCAATTTATAATCGCCCTTCAGTCCGCTATATATCATTTTAACTTCATTTGGTCAAAATCCCTAGAATGAGTTTGTTAAAAGTACGACCCCTTTTTTTGGCCTAAAAATGGCCAAAAAGCACAGCATCATTGTTTATTTTCAATGATGGGTTTTTGAAAATCGTACGTGTGTCCTGTCACAAATCGTGTAGATACGTGAAACGGGTGGCAGGTGCTAATTTTCGAGGGGGCGCTAAGGGGGTGAAATTTTGTGGTAGGAACCACTAAAATATAACAATATTCGTCGGACATTATGCTCTTGCAAAATTGGTGTGTTTTCATGCTTAAGTGCCTCAGGATTTGCAATCAAAGTGGGAAAATAATATCACATGAAACAATTTCAATCGGGCCTCTGCTAAAGATGCACTAAAGACGAACAATTAGTTGCCATTCATGAACAGCCCATTTACAAGACGGCGGCACTTGCAAAATCCCACTGACGTCTCTTACGCAAAAGGGCTTTTGTTTACTCGGCTGGAAATGTGCTGTATTTTTCGATTAGCTTAGACTCGTCATCCCAACAACTTAGTAGAAAAATGTACTCGATAACGCTCCCGCAAAAAAATACTAAAAAAAATGACACTTTGGTTTGTTGTCATTTCAATAGCTATATTTATGTATGTATGGTTTTTAATGCCGGATGTCCTTCTTGATGCACCCTTAGCCATTAAAGGCAGTGTACTATTACACCACAAGTGGCTTTTTAGTTTTTAATAAAAAAATAACTGCTGTTATGATTTATACAGTTTTACACTTCCGATACGTTTTTGTTTTTTTGTTTTTTTTCAGAAAAAAGTCTGAAGTTTGTCGTTTCTAACAATGAAAAAAAAAACGCTTTTTAAGAAAAATAAAAAATGAAGCTTTTCCAAATAGTTTTTAATTTGAGCGCATTGCTTTTCATATGTTGCGGTAGAAAATGGATGGATGCTTTTCATATGAGAAATAGCAAGGGCGTCCCCAGTCAAATATAAAAACAGAAATCAGATCCTAAACATCCGATATTAGAACTCAGTCTTTTGCTAATGTCCCCTTTTTGCTAGTTCAGCAGACAGACCACAGATAATCTCAATTTGAGAGCCTTTTAACAGTATTTACTTTAAAACTTTGTACAAGTGAACATGCAGAAATAAAGTATGTCAATAGAACTTACATGACATCCAAATTCAGTTATTTGTGACAGTCCAACATCAATGAAACAAATGTGCTAGCTCGATGCTAATTTACATTGGAAAGGCTATATACATGATGCTAATTAGCATTAGCGATTTAAACACCTCCGAATTTGGTAATGAAAACTACAACCAAGATACAGTACGTGTTACAATTGAGCATGTGATGTGTAATAAGTACAATTCTAACAGTATGAATATTTTGTAAAGAAAAATACCAGACTAGCACATTCAAGCTAATGGCAGAAAGTACTTCCTGACTACGGTAACACACATAGGATAAGCTGAAATTAATACCTGTAAATAAGCCAAATAAGTGTAGGAAAACAAAATAAATAGTATATTGTCCATTCAGTCAATACTCCAGGTTGTAATATCGGAAATGGAAAAATTGGATCGAGACACCAGTTGTCTTTAGCCAAACTAGTCTGACAAATCATCGCCACGACAGTTTTCGTATCTATTTTTGCGGCTTCACTCACAAAAGCACGTTGCCGTGTAAACAAGCAGCCAAGACAACGTAAATATGCATTTTTTTTTTTTTGTCCATATCAACGCTAAAAACACAGGCCTGTAAATGCTTCCCATGGGTTTGCCACCTGCGTCCTGTCCAATGCCATCCCTTTGTTTATAAATAAAAGCTTGATCCCAAAGGTTGCGCTTGATATAGCAAAAAAATATCACGTTCAACACCCGTAATTGTATTCCTCTTATATGTGTAGCTTCTCTCCAACCAACAAGAAGCTAACGTGTTGCTTCTTTCCTTTTGTTCTTTCTCCGTCTACATATCTCCTTGAGAGGCTGCTAGTGTCGGAAATAGGAATGTTTACGTTTTGAAAATGTAGCAGAGAAATAAAGTGTTGGTGGGAAGGAAAAACCACAGGGGTTCTTAAAGTCTGCTTTGACTCCTCTCACTCTCTTCTTGCCCGTAAAGTTAGCCTCGAAGCGAAAGGAACGGTTTCCAACATGATAGAATTAGGTACTGACGGGGCTCATATAACGTTTACATTTACGGCCCTTAAGAGTGTGATTTGTGTGGAGCGACGTCACTGTCACGCCATTTCATCACAAAGGTACGACACAAACGTAGCGAGCATGCAGCTGATGGTACGCGAGAAAAAGGGAGCTTAAAAGGCCAGTTGGTGCCACACATGCATGGGGTAATGTACATTTAATCCATTTTTACTATAATTGTTGTCTCATTCAGTTGTATTGTAATAGAAAACGGGATTTTGTTGTCTATTTTATTGTATTTTTTAGATTATTTTTCTGTCGTGTCTTATTTTCATTCTGTTATCTTCTTGTATGCTATTTCAACAACATATTTTTATTTTATTTTTTTTGGGACCGCCAAGAAAACATTTGTTACACAGCTAAACTTGAAAAAATAATATTGATAATAATTAATAAAAGTAACAAATATACTGAAGGCTGTTGTTGTTTTTTTCTTTGTTTTTCATGGAATAGTGCGTCATATTTTGGTATGAATAACCCCCATTTCTCCTACACAGGTATGTGTTTTATGGCCCGGGAGCACAAATGTTGTGGACGGTGTGGCGCGGTTGAGAAGAGTGGCCGTGCTGGCAACCTGAGGGTTCCTGGTTCGATCCCCACCTTCTACCAACCGAGTCACGTTCATTGTGTCCTTGAGCAAGACACTTCACCCTTGCTCCTGATGGGTCGTGGTTAGGGCCTTGCATGGCAGCTCCCGCTATCAGTGTGTGAATGTGTGTGTGAATGTGGAAATAGTGTCAAAGCTACTTGGGGCGGTATAGCTCAGTTGGTAGAACTTGAGGGTTCCAGGTTCGATCCCTGTATAGTCTCTGCTGCTGTGTCCTTGGGCAAGACACTTTACCCACCTGCTCCCAGTGTCACCCACGCTGGTTTAAATGTAACTTAGATATTGGGTTTCACAATGTAAAGTGTCACTTGAGAAAAAGTGCTATATAAATGTAATTCACTTCACTACTTCCTGGTCCCGTGATGTTGTGAACAGATGGCCGAATGTTTTCACTCTTTAAAAACCTGAGTTTGCGGTCATGCTATTTGCTAAACTAATGTTTGGCATTGTTTAGTTAGCGAGTTTCTTTCTGGAGCTTTAACAGCCATGTTGATCCAGTGTGTGGAGTTGTAGTTGCATGACAACTTTACTGATATCACCTGCAGTTTTCTTGATTAATACCCTACATGACCTCATGTTTATTCTCTCTCTAAAATTAATTTAATGTAATTTGAATTCCCCTCAAGTTAGGAACTTTGACAAAGCCAACCAGCGCGGAGCTGAGCGGTGTATAATATTTACTCTATAGCATTATCAATTTATTTTGGTGTTTATAATATGAACATTTGATTAGAGTGTATTAACTCAGCGCCCACAGTGGAATTAGGTGTGTGTGCGTGCATGTGGGTGATGATTCACCAAAGATAGCGTCAGATGTGAATACTAAACAGCCTGCTTGTCTTTGCAGAGAGGTCAATGCCAAGCAATGTATCAACATGTAATTATGTAGACATTATTAGCAGCATGCAGTGAGCAGGAACAACATGCTGCTCGGAACAAAGCAACTTCTGTTCACTGGAAAGCGTGCAAACGCAGTAGATGAACTGCCTCTGTACAAGAACAAGTAGATGTGTGTGTGGGGGGGATTGATTTCATGTGAAAAACAATAAAAGTGACTTATTATAATTTAAAGTTTTTTTGACATGAATTTAGTAGGGAATTGCACAGTAGTGTATGACTAGAAACTGGACTACAGTATTTTCCAATGCCGGATTTAATAAATATTTAAATAGAATATCAAATTAAATAATTTAATCACTCATAACTGTAGTTTTGTATCATTTTTGCATCAAAAAGTCACACTCTTAGAAGGGAAATATTTATCATTTTTAATTGCAGTACTGTACTTCTTTTTTTTATAGTAACGGCCACAATGAATTTAGTGTATCACCATTTGACCATTTTCTACCGCTTGTCCCTTTTTGAGGTCGCGGGGGATGCTGGAGCCTATCCCAGCTGCATTTGGACGGAAGGCGGGGTACACCCTGGACAAGTGGCCACCTAATCGCAGGGCCAACACAGATAGACAACATTCACACTCACATTCACACACTAGGGACCATTTATCCCCAGGTGCATGTCTTTGGAAGTCGGAGGTAGCCGGAGAACCCAGAGATAACCCACGCAATCACGGGAGAACATGCACACTCCACACAGTAAGATCCCGAGCCCAGGACCTTCTTATTGTGAGGCGCATGTACTAACCCCTGTTCCCATACTTGCCAACCTTGAGACCTCCGAATTCGGGAGATGCGGGGTGAGGGGGGTGAAGTTGAGGTGGGCGGGGTTGGTGGTAGCGGGGTTGTGTATATTGTAGTGTCCTGGAAGAGTTAGCGCTGCAAGGGGTTCTGGGTATTTGTTCTGTTGTGTTTATGTTGTGTTATGGTGCGGATGTTCTCCCGAAATGTGTTTGTCATTCTTGTTTGGTGTGGGTTCACAGTGTGGCGCATATTTGTAACAGTGTTGAAGTTGTTTATACGGTCACCCTCAGTGTGACTTGTATGGCTGTTGATCAAGTATGCGTTGCGTTCACGTATGTGTGTGTAAAAACCGTAGATATTATGTGAGTGGTCCGGCACGCTGTTATGGAGGAAAAGCGGAAGTGGCGACATGTTGTAGAGCAGTAGTCCCCAACCACCGGGCCACGGCCCGGTACCGGTCCGTGGACCGATTCGTACCGGGCCGCACAAGAAATAAATAAAAAAATAAGTAAAAAAAAGTTTTTATTTTTATTTTATCTTTTATTATATCAACATAAAAAACACAATTTATACATTATATATCAATCAATCAATCAATGTTTATTTATATAGCCCTAAATCACAAGTGTCTCAAAGGGCTGTACAAGCCATCAATATAGATCAATACAGTCTGCAGGGATACAGTCCGTAAGCACACATGATTGTATTTCTTTATGACAAAAAAATAAATAAATAAATAATACCCCCCCCCCCGGTCCGTGGGACAAATTTTCAAGCGTTGACTGGTCCACAGCTACAAAAAGGTTGGGGACCACTGCTGTAGAGGACGCTAAAGACAGTGCCTTAAAGGCACACCCCCAATATTGTTGTCCGGGTGGAAATCGGGAGAAATTCTGGAGAATGGTTGCCCCGGGAGATTTTCGGGAGGGGCACTGAAATTCGGGAGTCTCACGGAAAAATCAGGAGGGTTGGCAAGTATGAACAGCCTGTTCCACCGTGCTGCCCACCATTTTACCTAATAAGCCTAATTTTTTTTGTTCGTTACTAATATATATATATATATATATATATATATATATATATATATATATATATATATATATATATATATATATATATATATATATATATTTTTTTTTTTTTTTTTTTTTTTTTTTTAATTTTTTATTATTATTATTTTTTTTATTGTTATTTTGGATTTTTATATATATTTATATATTTTCTGTTTTATTGTGAAAAGAAGGCTGAAGGCTGCTTTTCACAATAAAACAAAATATATAAAAAAACAAAAAACACTATATATATATATATATATATATATATATATATATATATATATATATATATATATATATATATATATATATATATATATATATATATATATATATATATATATATATATAAATCAATCAATGTTTATTTATATAGCCCTAAATCACAAGTGTCTCAAAGGGCTGTACTAGCCACAACGACATCCTCGGTACAGAGCCCACATACGGGCAAGGAAAACTCACCCCAGTCCCCTCTAGGGGAGACCGAAAGCAATGGATGTGGAGTGGGTCTGACATAATATTGTGAAAGTCCAACACATCAGCGAAAGTCCAGTCCATGGTGGGGCCAGCAGGAACCATCCCGAGCGGAGACGGGTCAGCAGCGTAGAGATGTCCCCATCCGATGTACAGGCTAGCGGTCCACCCCGGAGCAGAGTAGAAAAGAAAAGAAAAGAAACGGCAGATCAACTGGTCTAAAAAGGGAGTCTATTTAAAGGCTAGAGTATACAAATGAGTTTTAAAATGAGACTTAAATGCTTCTACTGAGGTAGCATCTCTGTAACTTTTACCGGGAGGGCATTCCATAGTATTGGAGCCCGAACAGAAAACGCTCTATAGCCCGCAGACTTTTTTTGGGCTCTGGGAATCACTAATAAGCCGGAGTTCTTTGAACGCAGATTTCTTGCCGGGACATATGGTACAATACAATCGGCAAGATAGGCAGGAGCTTGACCGTGTAGTATTTTATACGTAAGTAGTAAAACCTTAAAGTCGCATCTTAGGTGCACAGGAAGCCAGTGCAAGTGAGCCAGTATAGGCGTAATATGATCAAACTTTCTTGTTTTTGTCAAAAGTCTATATATATATATATATATATATATATATATATATATATATATATATATATATATATATATATATATATATATATATATATATATATATATATATATATATATGTATGTATATATATATATATATATATATATATATATATGTGTATATATATATATGTGTATATATACATATATATGTGTATATATACATATATATGTGTATATATATATATATATATATATATATATATATATATATATATATATATATATATATGTGTATATATACATATATATGTGTGTGTATATATACATATATATATATATATATATACATATACATATATGTATATATATACATATATGTATATATATATATATATATATATATATATATATATATATATATATATATATATATATATATATATATATATATATATGTATATATATATATATATATAATATAAATTGGCAACTTTTATATCGTACTTTTTTTTGTAATATATATTTTCTGTTTTATTGTGAAAAGCAGCCTTGTGCTTCCTGTTTGTGCCTCACAACATAACAGAACACCTAATTAGTGTTAATGTGACCTTCTAATTGGCTTAATGGGTTACAATTATCAATCAGATCTTGGAGGATAATTAAGAGTACAAAAGCCCTTAAATCGATATATTTGTTAATAACATTTAAAGTGATTTAGGTTGCCCTTTTTGTCTTTTTTTTATTTTTTATTTTTCGTGATGATTATTATTTATTATTATTTAATACTTTATCTGTATTTGCTTTTGTTTTCTTTCCTTGACATGTTCCGCTGATGTTGAAAGTGCCTTAACTTGTGTGTGCATTATAAATGTACGTTTGATGTTAAATTAAAAAAAATAAAAATGTTAATGTGACCAGTTGCCGTGCGTGTGTGTGCGCGTGTGTGTGTGCGTGTGTGTGTGTTTGTTTGTTTTTTAGCCAATCAGCTGCTAGCTTACTATCACGTGTCTGTCTCACTTCCTGCCAGCCAGCGGTGTCTCATCATGGTCATTAGCTTAATGACACGACGTCACTTTAAAGGTAACACTTTTAACATATATTTTCTACCGCTTGTCCCTTTTGGGGGTCGCAGGGGGGTGCTGGAGCCTATCTCAGCTGCCTTCGGGCGGAAGGCGGGATGTAATTATTGTTTCAAAGGTTATATTTCGATAAAAGCGCAGAAAGTTAATGGTAAAGTTTGCTGGCATGGAGCCTAACAAAGATGGCTGACAAATCAGATGAACAGAAGAAATGTTAGGAGTAAAGAAATGCGTGGAGGTAATGATAACCATGATGCAGTTATTTGAGGAATGATTAATGACAGCAAGGATAAAAAGAGGACAGTTTATACTCTTGTTTTAATGCTCATTCTCGTCAATTAATGCTTTGCTCTACCCTTTACTTCATGATATAGACTCCCTTTTTATCCCTGATGGGAAACATCAATAATGTTAGAAATGAATGACAACTCCAAAAAGGCTCCATTAATGCAATGAATGTGCTTTTTTTTCTTCCATGCAGTTCAATAAAGTGGTGTGCTGGAGCAAATCAAGTTTTCAAGAAGTGGGTCATCCTCCTGGCAGGAAAGAAAATCTATTCTAGAAGCACCTTCCATTTCCTTAGGGATGTGAGGTGAGAAGGGTCATGGGAATCTTGGCACAACTTTTTTTTTTTTTTCTCTCTCTCGTTTGTTTGGGACACTTGCTGCATAACCGATGAGTCCACGCTGCTCCAGTCTACACTTATTTTTATAATAGCAATAATCACCCAGCACTAGAGTGAGTTTACAGGAAAAGAGCATTGTTTTATTTGCACGAAGAAAACAAGTATATACAGTTTTGGCGCTAGGAATTTTCAAAATGGGGTGCAAGGGACCCCATCAAGTCATAAAAATGGGGTCCCAGTGTTTTGGAAAAAGGACGTCATAAACGTTACTTAATTCATTAAAAAAATTATACAAAATAAAACAAATGTTATGTAAATGTGTAGGAGCCATTTAAGGCATCTTTATTTTTGTGTTGGAATTACTTTCTTTTGTCACTAGGTGGCGGGCATTTTGGTTGAGCAGGGCAGGGGGGAAGGCATATGTAGGAGCACAGGTGAGCCAAACGAGGAAGGACTCAGGTGTGGGAGCACAAACCGTTCTTACCAGCAGCAGACAGCAGCAAACCACAGCAGACAACAGCAACAGGCAGGAGAACATATAACACAATATCACTGCAATAATCCTTGGTATGTTTCATTCACCCTGCAAATTCGTTAATAAATATGCATAAACTGGATTTTCGACTGGACCTCACTTCATATACAATGTTTGCTACGGCGTAGGATCACTCCCTCAAACCTGTTGAGTAATGACAATAAAATGCAACATTTGAAGGTGAAGATTGCCATTACAAAATGTATTCAGTTATTAACATTCATTCGCTTTCTTCTTTCTTTCATGGATCTAAACTTTACCGCTGCCGGTAGTTTTTTCTATATTTTTATTTAATAAGTTGTAGGTGTATTTATTTCAGGGGACACATTTTATGGCAGCACAAAAACATGCTGAAATATTATTATTAGTTACAAAGATGGGAAGGGCTGTTGGTATTTCCAGGAAATGTGCTGGTTTTGCTGATCCGCCTCTTCTTTGTCAAATTGTTAAGAGTTTAGTCTTGTGTCATATTGACTATTGTTCTACAGTCTGGGCGTCTGCTGCAAGTGGTGAGATCAGTAAGCTCCAGATTGTCCAGAATAGGGCAGCAAGGCTGGTTCTTGGTTGTTCACTAAGAACAAATGTGAATCAAATGCATGCTTCTCTTTCCTGGCTAACAGTGCAGAACAGGGGCCGTACTTATCAAGCTTCTTAGAATTACTCCTAAGAAGTCTGCTAAGAGTTGACTTAAGAGTAAATAAATTCTTCGCTGAAAGCTGCACTTAAAAGTTAGTTATCAAGCGTCTTACTCACACTTTCAGCGAAGTGTAGGACTGAATCTTAAGTGTCACACTCAGAGCTGAATTACGACATTACTATGTGCCGTAAACGGAATTTTAGGTGACGTCATTTCTGTGTCCATAGAAATGACCAATCACGGAAGGGAATCCGTTGTCTAAGAATAAAGAAATATCTTGTAAATATTTAAGTGGACAATGGGAGTGTATATTTTGACAATAAACTACAAAATAATACAAAACAAACTAGTCCCCGTCGGCACTCACGCTACCGCTCCCTCTCTTCTCTCGCCCACACACTCACTGACGTCACTCACCTCACGGCCACACACATACGCTACTGTCATAACATTTTCTTTCCAATTCATTAATTAGGCAACTAATTTGAAACTGGTGTGGGTGGCTCTATATATACTAGCCCACTGCAGACACATGCAGAAATCAACAAGGACGAAAAGTATTAAATCTGTGACAAAAATAATATCCGCTCTGTCTATACGATACCGTTTGATCAGCTGCTCGTCATCAAAAAAAAAAAAACATTGTTCCGTTCCCTGAACGTTCGCGCACGTCTCTCTCGCCTCAGTGCCATCCCCTGCTGGCAACTCCTAACCACTTAAGACACCTCTGAAGGTCTCTTAAATATCGTGGAGAGTAGGAGTGATTTTTAGACTTAAGAACGTTGATAAAAAGCTTTTATTCTTAAGTTTGAGAGTAGGACTAAATTTCGCAAATTCTCAGGACTTAAGTGTAAAATGGCACTCTAAGAAGCTTGATAAGTACGGCCCCAGGTTGTTGGCTAATACTCTTATATTGTTCAAATCAGTAACCGGTAGTAAAACTCCTGCTTTTCTCATGGCCCAAATAGTTCACAGTAGCACTATACATAATCACAATACCAGGGCATCCAGTGAGGGGCATTTTGTACTCCCTCGTCCCAGGAAGAATGCTTTGCGGAAATCTTTTATTTATAGATCTTTATCGCTCTGGAATAACCTGCCTCGAATTCTCACCAGCATTGAAAGTAAACAGGTTTTTAAAAAGAGAGTAATATTTTATCTGAGTTTTTAAATTAGTTTGCTCATTGATGATTTGTTTGGTTTTATATTGTGTAGTTATATTTATATGGTAATTATTATTCTGTGACTGTAAATTGTTTGCTTGTTTTTTTATTGATGCTTTTATTTTTTTCTGTTGTGTAGTTATAATTATATGCTTTTACTTGTAATTGTATTGAATTGTGGACCCCAGGAAGACTAGTGGGTTGTTGAGGCAATCAGCTAATGGGGATCCTTAATAAAAATCAAATAAAAAAAAGCAATTATGTATCCCCTACTAACTTTTCTGTTATTAATTAAATAAGTCCAAATTCACAAGTTTTGTACAGTGCCAAGTCTGTACATATAATCCGCAGGATGTTAGTACATAGCTTGAGGAAAATAAACGTAAGTGGGACACATTTTCTGGCATAAAATATGTGGGTTTTTTTTAACATGGAATGTAGTCTATCCTGTCGTGTTGGTTACCATTATATTGGTGTTATTTTTTAATCTATCAGAAGATTAAATAAATAATAAACCAAATTACAGGATGTTATTAATGTAATTTCCATTAAATAGGTAGGTATGACACCGTATACAATAGAGAAACTTGTGCAGCGATGTGAATACAAATACAACACGTAATGCACAGATGATCAAAAGCCATACTTGCCAACCCTCCCGAATTTTCCGGGAGACTCCCGAAATTCAGTGCCTCTCCCGAAAACCTCCCGGGACAAATATTCTCCCGATTTTCAGCCGGAGCTGGAGGCCACGCCCCCTCCAGCTCCATGCAGACCGGAGTGACGTGTCGACAGCCTGTTTTCACGTCCGCTTTCCCACAATATAAACAGCGTGCCTGCCCAATCACGTTATAACATCTACGGCTTTTAGAGAGTGCAGTGCACAACTGCGCACACAAGGAGACGAAGCAGAAGAACGAGGAAGATACAGCCATGGCGACGACGAGTAAGATGAAGAAATACGCTTGTAAGTTCCAAGCCGCAGCTGCGATTGGACCTGGATAGCTTCCGGGAAGAAGTAGTGGACTACCAAGTGCTTGGCAGTGAAGATCTTCCTCAGGAAGCAAGGATTGACCGGTTTTGGGCCATGCTAGGGAGAGATGGAAGATTCCAGACTCTAGTGCAGGGGTCGGCAACCTTTACCACTCAAAGAGCCATTTTGGCAAGTTTCACAAATTAAAGAAAATAATGGGAGTCACAAAAAAAATGTTATTTAAAATGAAAAACACCGCATACAAAGCTTAAATTGCTTTGTGCTATGTTAACTAGGGGTCTCAGACACACGCACCGGCACGCACTTTAATATGGAAATTTGATATTAGTGCGGCCCGCGAGTCTTGAATGAATGGCGCTTGATAGCGTCATACTTACCAACCCTCTCATTATTTCCGGGAGACTCCCGAATATCAGGGCGTGATGGCACTGCTTTTGGTGCCCTCTACAGCCTGCCCAAACAGTGTACCTGCTAAACCACATGTAGAATGCAGCTTCAGCTTGCTCACGTAAGTTACAGCAAGGCGTACTAGGTCAGCAGCCACACAGCTTACACTGACGGTAGCCGTATAAAACAACTTTAACATTGTTACGTTACAAATATACGCCACACTTTGAACCCACACCAAAAAAGAATGACAAACACATTTCTGGAGAACATCTGCACTGTAACACAACATAAACACAACACAACAAATACCCAGAATCCCATGCAGCACTAACTCTTCCGCTCAACCGACGCACGGGGGGGGGGGGGGGGGTTGGTGGTAGCGGGGGTGTATAATCTAGACCGGAAGAGTTAGGGCTGCATGGGATTCTGGGTATTGGTTGTGTTGTGTTTATGTTGTGTTACGGTGGGATGTTCTCCAGAAATGTGTTTTTCATTCTTTTTTGGTGTGGGTTCACAGTGTGGCGCATATTTGTAACGTAACAGTGTTAAAGTTGTTTTATACGGCAACCGTCAGTGTAAGCTGTGTGGCTGATGAGTAAGTATGCTTTGCTGTCTCCCACGTGTGCAAGTAAAAGCTACATACAACATGTGGCCGGGCTGGCACGCTGTTTGTAAATGCTATAGAGAACAATTACTGCAGTGCAATTAGGGCACGCCCTTAATTTAGTAATTAGAGTGTAAATAGGATTATATTTGCCCTGGAAGTTATCTAGGAGAGGCACTGAGATCCATAAGTCTCCTGGGAAAATCGGGGGGGTCAGCAAGTATGCAGCTGAGCCGCATCAGAGTGGTCAAAGAGCCGCATGCGGCTCCGGAGCCGCGGGTTGCCGACCCCTGCTCTAGTGCATTTGATAAAAGCACTTTTGTGCGTGCCACACAGCAATGTATCATCAGAGAGGGTGTTCAGCATGGTTTGAAAAATAGTGACAGAATAGAACAAGGATGGACAATTCAACCCTTAACTCAACAATGAGTTATATATATATATATATATATATATATATATATATATATATATATATATATATATATATATATATATATATATATATATAGCTAGAATTCACTGAAAGTCAAGTCTCTCTCTCTGTGTATATGTATGTGTATTTTTTTTTTAAATCTGGTTTTCTCAACTTCTTTTTCCTTACTATATTCTAACATTCTGATTTGTTTCTGTTTGACTTTTAGCATTAAAAATCAGATTTGATCTTATATTACAACTTATTTTTTGATATATGACATTCTTGCAACATTGGAACAGTTTCATAATACGTTTACCATTTTTGGTTGCCATGTTGAGTGGAAGTTGAGGAGCGATCATGTGACTGAGAACGATGAATATTAGAAAGCGGCATGCCTGCCCTTGCTGTCATCATGACAACCCAAACAAACAGACATGATGAGTGTTCTCCAAGAGCAAGTCATCATTTGAAGAGTACTCGGTTACCACGGCAACAGGCACTGTTTGCTGCAGCAAGGGCCACCATGGGAAATTGATGATTAGATGTTGTGTTGGCGTTTTGCTCAAATGAGATATTGATGTGAACAACGCCTGATTGGCGGATTAATTTTGCATTCATCGGAATAATAATAACATTGTGATGACTTGTTTGATTTACTGATATCATTAATTACTGTACTGCTTTTTTAGAGGAAATCATGTGTTGCCTTAATTTACCTAATGATTAGCCGCCCTCCCCAATAATTAAAAACAAAACACACACATTTAATTTGACGAGAAAATATAGATAATAAAGGACCTTTTATTGTCATACCAGCAGACCGGAGACACATGAGATGGGATATTAATTATTGTAATATTTTAACTACAACTTTCATCAGCATTTTTACGTACTTAGAATACGTAATTTTCAAGGAGACTTTAAAAATGAGACTTTGTTTTTGGAACATTTTGATTAGTTTGATGTCAAAGTGGGAATTATTCATGTAATCTCATGAAAAAAATAAAATGTCTGTAAAATTGCGACTTTTTTCTTTCACGTAAAAATCTATGCTTTTCTCCCCCAAGGAAAACTTGATTCTTGTAAAACGCCCATTCAGACATTTTTCACATAATATTCAGACTTTTGTCTGGAACAAAATACTTGAATGCTTTTTATGATGGTCTTTTTATTGTTTCCCCACATTATTACTTTCCCCCCAAATTGCAAATGTAGTCTTCATATTTTTCACTACATTGTGTAACAATGCAACTTTCTTGACATAAGATTAATTTTAATCTAATTTTCGGACAAATCACACAGCACAACTTTTCTCTCATAAGTCTTATTGTGTTTTTTGTTCATAATTGCGAAACACTCAAGTCATTTTACTTACATTTTTGTGTAAAAATACAAAAAAATATGTTTTAATTTTTTATCTATAAGAGTTGGGAAAGAACAAGGTCAGGAAAACTAAAGGTGCAGATGGCAATCAGTTAATGTGGACCAGCTAACTGGTGTGGTCCAGAACATTTTTAACCTGCGCATCAGCCTGGATAAAGTCCCCACCCTTTGGAAGACCTCCTGTGTGGTTCCAATCCTAAAATGTCTTATCCCAAGGAGCTAAACCACTTCAGACTTGTTGCACTGACCTCCCACCTCATGAAGACCACGGAGAGGATTATTCCTAGCCACCTTTAGCCGCAGACGACGTCAGCAATGGACCATTTGCAGTTTGCTTACACTTGGACGGAAAGCATACCTGCTGCATCGAGCTGGAAGTGCAGTTTTTTTTCATGTTTTTTTAACTTCTCCAGCGCTTTGAACACCATCTCGTTCCAGGCTACTCAGGGAATGCTGCTACGAGTGAAACTGGAAGAGGCGGCAGTGGACCATCACCTTGCTGCGTAAATCAGCTACATTATCGACCGATCGAAGTACGTGAGGCTGCGTGACTGTTCTTCAGATGTGCTCCTACACTACCTGTTCATGCTCCTCAGACTTCAGGCACCACTCCAATCTGCAGAAGTTTTTGGACGACTCTGCAGCGGTGGGATGTGTCTGAGGTGAGCAAACAAGAATACAGAGAAATCATCTCTGGCTTTGTCGGCGTTTGTGTATGTAATCACTTGCACTTGAACACAAGCTTGTGATTGATTTCCGGAGATCCGCTCCACCCCTTACCGGTGAACTTCCAGGGATCAGACACAGAAAACAGTGGACTTATTTCGGGTGTTCACCTCATCAATAAACTGGACTGCACCACAACTCAAAGGGCCAAAGGAGGAGACTTCTGCGGTGTTCTATGCAATTGTTTGCTGGAATGGGGGCAGCTCTCTTAATGAACTGATTAAGAGAGCTGACTCCATCCTAGGCTGCCCACTAGACTGCATCGAGGAGGTAGCTGACAGAATGATGTTGAAATCCAATTTATACTGTAATGACCAGCTGGTGTTAATGTTTTATGTCCAAGTGGCTTGGATTTGATGTCTGTTTTTCCTATGTTTGCAAACAGGCGAAGAATAAGGAAGTGTTTTGTCTCCGGGGAAGCGCGGAGACGAAAGTGTTTTCACGGGAGGTAAAACCTCTTGGAATTGTGCCGTTATCATAAGATTGGTAATAAAAAAAGTTAAAAATAGTGTCGGACTTTGTGTGATTTCTTCTGAGGACTAAAATACATTATATTACTTTAATTTAAAAAAAAAAAAAAAAAAAACTTTTCTTCAAGGTGTGACGGCAATAAAAATGCTGTGGCTGCGCGCCACATTCAATTACATTAAGGGGAAACCCAGACTAAGAATGTTGAATTCCCACAAACAATTGTAACCTCTTCACATCTTAATATGACATTTTTCAGGAAAACCCTTAACAAATAATTCCTTGCACTTTTCCATATTGTAACTTTATTTCTCTAAGAAGTGCATCTTAAGTCTTAACCGATGCACAATATGAATTTTTTTTAAATTTAGGATTACAAGATTTTATTGGTGTAACATTTTCTCTCTGTGTTGGAATGTCATCTTCGTGCTATTTCAGACCGTGACGAACTCAACAGGAAGCTCGTTAAGCGCTGCCCTCAGGAGGTCAACATGATGGTGACCCCTGCAAGTGTTCATCATGACTTTTATGTGCAGGTTAACCCGCACGCGCGCACACACAATCAATAGCTGACAGTGGCTCATAACAACCTTTCAATATGAGCAAATAAAGTGTGGTGCTCAAGGACGCACATGAACATCACCTCTTGTAATCAATGCTAATATATCACAGTACACACACACAATATGATTCTTAACCTTCTAAATATAAGCTGACAAGCACAAATGTTACAAACACAAGAGTGCAAGCGGCCATTTTTCCTCTGTAGTTGTGATTGATGAGCATATTGATGCTCCATATGCTGCTCTATTGATTACAGTCTGCATTTTCTGTGTTTTGCATCAGTGTCCATGAATGTGTGGCGCGCGTGTGCACACGCGACCTTTTGTCAAAGATTAGCATGCAGACGTGATCGGAATAATCTCAGTGCTGTCAATCACGTGTTGCACGTCAAGCAGGCGCCAACAGACTTCTTGATGACAATGCTGCTTTTTATTTTATTTGTTATTATTGGCAGCTATCCTTGATATTTCTTATTAACATAGTTGTTATTAATATTACTATTAATGATCATATGTATTAAAAACAAAACATGTTGGGAAAAAAAAATACTATTAAAATGTGATAAAGCCACCAAAAATATTTTGAAGATGTCTTTATATATTCTAAATATAAAAAATAAATAAATGAAAAATGATGCTGGTTTATGCAACTTTTCTCTCTAAAAATTCAAATAAATGAGTATTTTGTTTTTTAAGAAAGCGTTATTGTATGAGCAATTTTTAAAATCAAAACTCAATCTTTTTACATTGAAAGTATAATGACAATAATGCTCACAAAAAGAATGAAATATAAAAATACCAATATTACATTAAAAAGCTGTATCATGCTAAAGTTTGGAGACATCTTATTAAATGAAAAAAAGTGTCTCCAAGCTTTTGACGAATGCTGCATGTACAAGAACTATGAAATTATTTGGAATATTAATGACCTTTTTAAAAATAATTTTAGGTCTTGGGGTGAAACGGCTGTTCCCCAAATGGACTATGTTCGTTCAGGAGGACAATCAGCCATGTTGATCGTGATGTGCACCTCGATCAGCGGCCTTTGAACACTTCCTGTCTCCGAGGTGAGCATTAGTGCAAATCTCTCCAACTATAGTTCTACTTTTTATAAATATTAATATTACTGTGTATGCTATAGCTATAGAGGGCCTTTCTGATGACATTGTTATTCTCATGTGTCACAAATTGAAAATGTATTTGCATTTATTACGGCGATATCTTGAATGTCCTTCCAGCTACTCTATGTAAGTGGGCATGTGCGTGTGCATCTATATAAGACAATGTTTAGCCTGTCGTTGCCATTATGAGCATGCATGTGCTTGTTACATAATGAATACACAATCCTTAAGTCACATTAAAGCTTTATTATTCAAGGTCTGAGCCCCCAGTGGAGCTCTATATTGCAGTGTGTTGCTTCCGAGCTCCCAGGGTGCTAATATTTGTTGTAGCTGTCACGGGTGAGGAGGATTAGGGGGTGGGGGGGACTTTTTAATGGACGGTGGCACACGTTCAAGTCTACTACCTGTTAGCGTAGAAAGCTAGCGTCACTCATTCTGATGTGTAGGAACAACAATAGCATTGTGTGTCGTCATGGCAACTTGGAAGACAACCTGCCTAGTAGAGTGTTGTCAAAAATGCGGAAACAGTAAACGTGCACCAACCGGCTGTAAAAAAGAGATGTCTGTTGTAGTTATATTTTATGTTTTTGCTTTGCCTGTTTAGCGATTTCATGCTGCTTGTCAACACATCCAGCTAGACCAGGGGTCGGCAACCCGCGGCTCCGGAGCCGCATGCGGCTCCTTGACCACTCTGATGCGGCTCAGCTACATGTATGCCGACCCCCTCGATTTTCCCAGGAGACTTATGGACGTCAGTGTCTCTCATAGACTACTCCCAGGGAAAAATAATCCTATTAACACTCTAATTACTATATAAAGGGTGTGCCCTAATTGCACTGCAGTAATTGTCCTCTATAGCATTTACTTACAGCATGCCAGGCCAGCCACATGTTGTATGTTGTTATTACTTGCTCATACAGGAGACAGCAAAGCATAGTTACTCATCAGCCACACAGCTTACACTGACGGTAGCCGTATCAAACAACTTCAACATTGTTACGTTACAAATATGTGCCACACTGTGAACCCACACCAAAAAAGAATGAAAAACACATTTCTGGAGAACATCCCACTGTAACACAACATAAACACAACACAACCATTACCCAGAATCCCATGCAGTCCTAACTCTTCCGGTCTACATTATACACCCCGCTACCACCAAATCCCCCCACACATCAAACCCCCCCCCCCTCTTCGTGGTTGGTTGAGCGGAAGAGTTAGGGCTGCATGGGATTCTGGGTATTGGTACCGTCAGTGTAAGATGTGTGGCTGCTGAGTTAGTAGCCTTGCTGTCTCTTACGTGAGCAAGCTAAAGCTGCATTCCACTTGTGGTCGAGCAGGTACACTGATTGGGCAGACTGTAGAGGGCGCCAAATGCAGTGTCATCACGCTCTGATATTCGGGAGTCTCCCGGGAAAAATGAGAGGGTTGGCAAGTGTGACGCAAGCGACATTCATCCAAAACTCGTGGGCTGCACTTACATCCAATTCCCACATTAAAGTGCGTGCCGGTGCGTGTGTCTGAGACCCCTGGTTAACATAGCACAAAGCATGTAAACTTTGTATGCGGTGTTTTTCATTTTAAATTTTAAAAACATTTTTGTGGCTCCCATTACTTTCTTTAATGTGTGAAACTTGCCAAAATGGCTCTTTGAGTGGTAAAGGTTGCCGACCCCTGAGCTAGACAAATTTGCCTAGAAACAAGTGGGAGTATTTTACCACCACACACACACGCACGCACGCACGCACGCACTTCGGGCAGAGGGCTCCACTGCCCCACACTACAGGGAAAGGATAACGAGAGTCAAGTAAGAGTTTTGGATTAAGAGCCCAATATATTTGTATGCATTTAATTTGTCAGTTTTGAAATTGTTGTAAAAACATGTTATTTTGACTTATTTTTGCTTTATTTTATTGTATATAATTATGAATATAGATTTTTGGAAGGAAATACCTAGTCCTCCATTATGTTAAATACATAGCTTAAAGGTTTACTGAAATGAATTTTTTTTATTTAAACGGGAATAGCAGATCCATTCTGTGTCTCATACTTGATCATTTTGCGATATTGCCATATTTTTGCTGAAAGGATTTAGTATAGAACAAAGTCGATAAAGTTCGCAACTTTTGGTCTCTGATAAAAAAAAGCCTTGCCCCTACCGGAAGTAGCGTGACGTCACAAGAGCTGGCTGCTGAGTCTTTCCTATTGTTTTCAATGATGGCCGCCAGAAGTGAGAGCGATTCCGACCGAGATAGCGACGATTTCCCCATTAATTTGAGCGAGGATGAAAGATTTTTGGTTGAGGAAAGTGCAAGTGAAGAACTAGTGGGGATTGGAAGCGATTCAGAAGCTGTGAGAGGGATAGAGCCATACCGCTTTGACCCCAAGCTGACGAAGACTGTCAGGAGGACGCTGCTGCTATTGATGCTGGAGGAGCACACGACATAGATCGCCTTCAGAATACAGAATGGTAAAATGTTATTTATTTATAGACTAGTTTTAGCTTGTGGCCTAGTCTTGCACTGTTACAAATTACACCCCAGGCCTATCTATAGACCAAGTATCTATCATTGACACAATGCTGGAGTAGCACACGACATAGATCGCCTTCAGAATACAGAATGGTAAAATGTTATTTATTTATAGACTAGTTTTAGCTTGTGGCCTAGTCTTGCACTGTGTTACAAATTACACCCCAGGCCTATCTATAGACTAAGTATCTATCATTGACACAATGTCAAACCTAATTAATTACCCATTATTTCTATGGGCCACAGCTCCATATACCGGCAATACTAAAAATATGCATGTAGATAAATAAGATCCACAACAAGACAATGATAATATTAATTATTCCACATGTTTGCAGATTGCAGGTGTCCATAATAACAATTGATTTACAAATATTATGAATATTTCTATTTCCAGGTGTACATGTCACAACTGTGTGAACATGGAGACAGTGGCTGAGTGTGTCTGCTGTCGTGAGCTAGATGCAGTGGCCAGAACGATGGATGAGGAGAGGGTGGAGACGTGCATCATAGACCACCCTGGCTTTCCATCAGTGTGTCTGGATGAATGGGTGCTGCAGACAGCGTATTACGCCTACGAACAGCAATATGGCGTGCTGCAGCAACAGCAAAATGAGTGAGGCACTAATAAGTTTAAATAATTCTATCAACCTTTGAAAGATAAGTCAGAATGAGCACTTTCTTATCTTATTCTTATTCTGTGAAATGTACTGTGCTACAATGTACATGACATTATATATCATAGAAGTATTACATACATAAAACCGTAGATGTCAACAATATTTACAATTTACTGCAACAGTAAATGACAAATGAATAGAATGCATGACAATGTCTTTTGCATCTCAGAGAACAGTGAGTCACTGTGTATCCATGTCCGGATAATAACAGCTGCCATCATTTGCTAACAACTATTTTGTACTTGCAGGCGGAGACGACACACAGCCTATCGACAGTTTGTCCGCTTCTGCTGGGGATATCTGGGAAAGGAGATAAGGGTGGTACTACCAGCTTGTGTAGTACATAAGATTAGGAAAACATTCCCATCGATGGACTACACGGAGTTCCAAGATGTGCAGTGACTGCAACACAATCCACATGGCCACTGTACTTAATCAATAAAAGAAATCAATCAATGTTTATTTATACAGCCCTAAATCACAAGTGTCTCAAAGGGCTGCACAAGCCACAACGACATCCTCGGTACAGAGCCCACATACGGGCAAGGAAAAACTCACCCCAGTGGGATGTCGGTGAATGACTATGAGAAACCTTGGAGAGGACCGCATATGTGGGTAACCCCCCCCCCCCCCCTCTAGGGGAGACCGAAAGCAATGTATGTCGAGTGGGTCTGACATAATATTGTGAAAGTCCAGTCCTTAGTGGATCTAACATAATAGTAAGAGTCCAGTCCATAGTGGGGCCAGCAGGAGGCCATCCCGAGCGGAGACGGGTCAGCAGCGCAGAGATGTCCCCAACCGATGCACAGGCGAGCGGTCCAACCGACTCTGGACAGCCAGCACTTCATCCATGGTCACCGGAATAACCCCTCCACAAGGGGGAGAGGGTGTGGGGTGGGGGGCAGAGGAGAAAAGAAAAGAAACGGCAGATCAACTGGTCTAAAAATGGGGGTCTATTCAAAGGCTAGAGTATACAAATGAGTTTTAAGATGGGACTTAAATGCTTCTACTGAGGTAGCATCTCTAACTGTTACTGGGAGGGCAGTTAACACTTACCGAAGCGACTCCTGTGCTTGGCGATGGCTTCCTCCTTGTCTGGCTTCTCCAGTTCATCGCAGAGGAAGGGAGGCACATCCACAGTGACGCTGACTGGTGTTCTCTGGTCAGGGGTCTGTCTGCAGCCAGCAACAACCTCCCTGATCAAGTCATCTACATAGCCTGCAAAATACAATTGTACATGTTCCTGCTCACAACATAATATACTCATGGAGAGTGAAACTTGACAGTATTATTATCATGATACAAAGTGTCAAGTGTTTACATGTTTTGTGTCCTCTACACTTACGGTATGTTGGCTCTGTCGCGATTTTCTTGACCACATGGCCCCCTGCTTTATACTTCGGGTAGCGTACTGCATAGCGCTCAGCACCCGCTTGTGTAGTGGCTATAGGGCGGCTCGAGTTTTCATTCCAGTGCAGCCCAGCAAGCAGGTTCCTAGGTGTGGTAACAGAATAATGTAATAATTAATACTAAGGTATGGCACACACTAGTGACACTTAGATTAGTGTGGAAACATACCTGCACAGCATTCCGATGTATGAGAAGACATACATTTTCGGTGCGAACTGTATAAGATAAAAGACACTTTATTCAGTCATGCGTCCATACAATGTGTGTGTAAATGTATAAATAGTTTGTAAATTTGAATACAAATGTTTGTGTATTAAACTGTTTATAGTCAGCTATTAAAGCTTGATCTCCTGCAATAATGAAGCTGTTTTGTTTTTAATTTTAACACCACGCCAGAATTGTTTGCAATCTTTCTCACCAAGATGCCTAGCCACTATGTTGGACCTCTAACTGCCTAGCCACTATGTTGGACCTCTAACATTCTCTTGCTTACACTGACTGTATCAAGGCTACATTTAGTATGCTCTAGTATTTTGCTCCCTGGCCACCAAAGTCCTAGTGGCAGGTGGTAACCACCGACGCCACCTACAGGCGATCAGCCTAATTCTCACCTGTATAATAAGGCAATGGAACGCCTCCACCTTGGAAGTCTGGTGTTCACCCGACAGCATGGCGATATCTTTCAGCAGGGACTTGTTGTTGACCACCTCCTCCAGTTTCACTGCTGAGCGTGAACCTAAACATAAATTTAAAATAGAACAATGTTTCAACAAAAATGTTCCAGTCAACTTAAACTGGTTATTTACTTACAAGTTTATCTGAATTTTTTGACTTTCAAAAGATGTGCAGGAAAATACTGCTAGTCCCTCACTGCTTTCGGGCAACTTATTTGCCTACTCACTTTGTTTGAGCCATTTCTTTTGCCGTTGCACTTGTCCATGAGTACAAATTGGGAAGAGGTCGCCATGGTCCTTGTGGATGTTCTGAATGTGTCACTCCACAGACTTCCACTTGGCAACCAGAAGTTCCCCCTCTCCAGGCGGTGTAGACACTGCTGCCCAGTAGAGGTGGTTGATTATACTTTGCACCCAGGGCTTCAGGTCTTCACAGTCCTTATGCTTGTAGATGGCCTTCAGTTTCTTTCCGATGGCTACAAACAGAAAAATGCAGACATTTGTGGATTAAATACAATATGGCATTCATCTGATCACTAATATGTACACACTACTTCACAACTTGTCATGCATACAAATAATCCAACTAACATTTTGCAACATGCCAGATGTCATAGCAGTGCCGTGTATTGGGCATGTTTTCGCGAATCCATTTAGCGATCTGTCTGTCGGTCTGTCACCAGCACCCCGACATCCAGGTCCCAGCTGATCAACAGCTCCACCATCCTCTTCAGTCCTTCCATCTCCATATGGTAGCTGCCAAGACATTCATTGCTCTGAAATATATATAACAGAAAAGGAATGAGCAAAGAAAAAAATGAAAAAGGGGCTTAGTATACATTGAAATGGTTAATGTTATTAGACAAATTTACTAGGATAATTCTGGAAAATCCCTTCTCTGCTTATAATGTTACTAGTGTTTTAGTGAGATTATATGGTCGTACCTGTACAACCTGAAGTCCGAGAACCACATTGGCCACAAGCTCCATTGTGGTGTAGGTACCAAACTTGGCACTGTGTCCCGGACTGTCTGCTCGCCCATCACCACCAAGGACGAGGGGTCGGACTTCCACCTGCAGCATGGTGAGGTGCGTCCGTTGCTGTTCCTCCCACACCTTTTTGATGGCTGGCTGCAGGATGAGCTCCTGGTGGTTGAAAAATGTCCTCTTCACATACGTGACCACTCCGATGCTGTTCAGCACTTGCAACACCTTGCCAGAAGATGCGCCAGCGAAGAGGATGCCAGCAGATAGCAGGATGTTGCCCGCGGCATAAGGGCCAATGTTTGGCTGGCTGCTCCAACTACTCCTCTGGTCACATGATGCACATTGAAGAGTCATGGTCAGCTGTGTACCGTTTGAATCCCAAGAAGGGCTTATGTCCTGGCTGCCACAGACTGGACAGTGACACCACTTGACGAGACTCTGGAGGCACGACTCAAAGATGATGTACTTCGGTTCCTTGTGGCAGCCCTCTTCACGCATCTGGTGAGTACGTGGGCGATCTGGCGACCCGTCAGATTGACACGGATCCGATGTTGATGACTCACTCGGCACATAGCTGTCATCGGAAGAACCACTAACAAAAGGCGCAGTGGGACTTGATGCTGGTCCTACATCAAACAATGCAGGAGCACCTGGAGTTGCTATGTTAGTCTGCATCTCGGGGCTGTCAGATGGAGCTGCTACACTTGACGATGGGACTTCACTAACCCTGGCCAGCCGAGCTCTAACCCTCCTCGAGGATCTCTGGGGTCACCTGGTGTCCTAGCAATAAAATCAAACACAAGTTGTTTTATATAATCTGTTAAAATTAAACTAGAATCACATACTAATTATTGTCTTTGAATCACCTAATTTATCTGTCTACTCTACTCTGCACAGGCAGCTGTGCAATGTGTATTGTGATGTGCAGAATCATGTTCATCACCGAAATAGACATACCCTTTGATCTATGATGTATTTTCCCTGTTTGGGTGCTCTTGCTACTGGTCATTGCTGTTGGTGTTCTCCCAGTCGGTACCCAGTCCGTCTGGCATCCTTGTTCTCTTGTATTTCCCTGGAAATGGAGAAACAGCTACATGTAATATGGATACCTCATTTACATAAATTATGAATACTTTTGTATTGGGCTTGAACTGTAATCCATTTGAACATTGATTAGGAAAACAAATCGAACCTGATCTTGATCGCCCTCCTCATCAGGCAAATCTAGTGCCATTGCCATTGGTTCATCCACCGCATCCGCCACTGATGCCGTAGTCGTACTGGCCATGATCTGATCTATTGTCTGTAAATGTACAATACTTTATATTATTGTCTATTGTAATCTATTGACAGTATTGACACTATTGACAGTAATGTCAGTAAATGTACGATACTTTATACTGCAGAGGAACTTGACTAGAACTTGAAGCAATAATTATATGTAGACTATTTTATTAATTTATTTCATTGTTCATGGAGTAGACCAGTGGTTCTCAAATGGGGGTACGCGTACCACTGGGGGTACTTGAAGGTATCCCAAGGAGTACGTGAGAATTTTTTTAAATATTCTAAAAATATCAACAATTCAAAAATCCTTTATAAATATATTTATTGAATAATACTTCAACAAAATAAATGTTTAGAATTAAGTTCATGAATCCAGATGGATCTCTATTACAATCCCCAAAGAGGGCACTTTAAGTTGATGATTACTTCTATGTGTAGAAATCTTTATTTATAATTGAATCACTTGTTTATTTTCAACAAGTTTTTTGTTATTTTTATATCTTTTTTTCCAAATAGTTCAAGAAAGACCACTACAAATGAGCAATATTTTGCACTGTTATACAAAATAATAAATCAGAAACTGATGACATAGTGCTGTATTTTACTTTTTTTTCTCTTTTTTTCAAACAAAAATGCTTTGCTCTGATTAGGGGATACTTGAGTTGAAAAAATGTTCACAGGGGGTACATCACTGAAAAAAGGTTGAGAACCACTGGAGTAGTCTATGACTGTGTGTGTGAGTTTTGATTGATTGATTGCATACGTCATATGCAAATGAGTTTTTCGAACGGAAGTGTGGCGGGAATTTTAAAATTGCACTTTATAAGTTAACCCGGCCGTATTGGCATGTGTTGCAATGTTAAGATTTCATCATTGATATATATACTATCAGACTGCGTGGTCGGTAGTAGTGGGTTTCAGTAGGCCTTTAACTGTCCATTGTAAAAATAAAAATAAAAGTTACGTTACATTATATTCGTTATATCATTGTACAACAATGATATAACGAGTGACAATGATGCTTTACACCTTCTACGTCCGCAAACGCTTGGTTGTACAGGACAAGAATAAGTACAACACACCCAGACAAAGCAAAAAACAAACTGAGACAACTCTCAGCGGTGGATCACTCGGCTCGTGCGTCGATGAAGGATGCAGCAAGCTGCGAGAACTAAATAATTCACCTTCAATTATTTATTTAATTGAAGGTGTTCTAGTACACCTTCCATTCAATAAAATCTACATTTTATGAACTATTCGCATGATAAATTACAGCATTATGACGTGTTTTTACATGAGTTTCTTGAGGGAATAAAAACATTTGTATTGTTACAAATATGTAATATTACAACTTTTTTCACGTACTACACATATACACAAATTAAACATTTCTAGTAGAACTCCAACTTTCTTGAGATACTATGATGTCTTTCCGGGAAATTGTGTGACTTTTTTCAAAAATGACCTTTTTTCCCTGAGACAAACTAACATTATTCGTAAAACAATCTCTTTTTAAAATTATTTTTATTCGCTGAAAAAAACGATGAATTTATCCCTAGAACCTCCCAATTTATTTTCTTATAGTAATAAAACCCACATTGGCTGTTTAACATAATATAACAATACATTTTTTTCAGGTATTAATATGTAATGTTCAGCCTTCCTGTGTAAGAAACTACTTTACTTACAGCATTTTTTGAACTTGTTCATGTAATGTGACTTTTTGTGCTAGAAATGTTTTCTCTCTTAATAAAACCCAATACAAAGTCGGACGTTTTGTTACATGATTAAAAAATAATATTACATACAATAGCAGGGAATTTACTGAGCAAGTTTTTTAAAATGTTTTATTGTATTTATTTAATGTTGGATTAGTTTTTATTGATAATACATACAACAAGAAGTCAGTCATTATTAGGGTTGTTCCGATCCGATATTGATATCTGTCTGATATTAGCGAATATCAAGTATTGGATTATATCGACTTGCATCTAAAATCTCCGATACAAGCAGTCCTGCAGCGTATTTACTTATGCTAAGTTGGACAGCCAGTTAACCTATACATGTCCTCCAATGAGCACACATAGTTGGTCTTCTCTTGTATTTGAGTCATTTACAAAAGCTGAAAATGGTAGGCCAGTAAGACAATGTGGACCAAGCTCTGATACTGATCATACAGGTGAGGCGGCCTGATACCCCATACTCTCTGAGTACTGTCCTTAGGACTCCTCGAGGGACATGGTTGAATGTCTTCTCCAAGTCCACAAAACACATGTCGACTTTTTGGGCAAACTCCCATGCTCCTTCAAGGATCATGCCGAGAGTACATAGTTGGTCCAAAATTCCGCAATCAGGACAAACACCACACTGCTCCTCCTGAATCCGAGGTTCGAGTGTCTTCTCTAGTACACCTGAATAGACCTTATCGGAAAGGCTAAGGAGTGTGATCGGACGATAGTTGAAACACCCTCCGATTCCGTTTTTTAAATAAAGGAACCACCACCCCAGTCTGCCAATCCAGAGGCACCGCCCCAAAGTCCACGCTATGCTGCAGAGTCTTGTCAACCACAACAGTCGCACAGCATCCAGAGCCTTAAAGGCCTACTGAAATGATTTTTTTTTATTTAAACGGGGATAGCAGATCCATTCTATGTGTCATACTTAATCATTTCACGATATTGCCATATTTTTGCTGAAAGGATTTAGTAGAGAACATCGACGATAAAGTTTGCAACTTTTGATCGCTGATAAAAAAAGCCTTGCCTGAACCGGAAGTAGTGTGACGTCACAGGCTGAAGGGCTCCTCACATTTCCGCATTGTTTACAATGCAGCGAAATCGATTCGGACCGAGAAAGCGACGATTACCCCATATATTTGAGCGAGGATGAAAGATTCGTGGATGAGGAACATGAGAGTGAAGGACTAGAGTGCAGTGCAGTACGTATCTTTTTTCGCTCTGACCGTAACTTAGGTACAAGGGTTCATTGGATTCCACACTTTCTCCTTTTTCTATTGTGGATCACGGACCACCTCGGATACTATATCCTCTTGAAAATGAGAGTCGAGAACGCGAAATGGACATTCACAGTGACTTTTATCTCCATGACAATACATCGGCGAAGCTCTTTAGCTACAGAGCTAACGTGATAGCATCGTGCTTAAATGCAGATAGAAACAAAAGAAATAAACCCCTGACTGGAAGGATAGACAGAAAATCAACAATACTATTAAACCTTGGACCTGTAACTACACGGTTAATGTTTTCCAGCCTGGCAAAGCTTAACAATGCTGTTGCTAACGACGCCATTGAAGCTAACTTAGCTACGGGACCTCGACAGAGCTATGCTAAAAACATTAGCTCTGCACCTACGCCAGCTCTCATCTGTTCATCACGACCCGTGCTCACCTGCGTTCCAGCGATCGACGGCGCGACGAAGGACTTCACCCGATCACCGATGCGGTCGGCGGCCCGGACACAGAGGAAGTCAAGGTGAGGACAGCGGTGCAGCGGCGGGCGTTGTAGCTTTCGACAACACCCCGGCCGCCATCAGAGTCGGCAAGAAACATATATTTCCCCAAAGTTACGTACGTGACATGCACATAGCGCCACGCACGTACGGGCAAGCGATCAAATGTTTGGAAGCCAAAGCTGTACTCATGGTAGCGCGTCTATCCATCTCAAAGTCCTCCTGGTTGTGTTGCTGTAGTCCGCCGCTAATACACCGATCCCACCTACAGCTTTCTTCTTTGCAGTCTTCATTGTTCATTAAACAAATTGCAAATGATTCACCAACACAGATGTCCAGAATACTGTGGAATTTTTCGATGAAAACAGAGCTGTTTGTTTTGGGACACAATGGTGTGCCAATACTTCCGTTCACTCCGTGACGTCACACCCATACGTCATCATACATAGACGTTTTCAACTGGAAGTTTAGCGGGAAATTTAAAATTGTACTTTATAAGTTAACCCGGCCGTATTGGCATGTGTTGCAATGTTAAGATTTCATCATTGATATATAAACTGCGTGGTCGGTAGTAGTGGGTTTCAGTAGGCCTTTAAGGAACGATCAGCTACACAACACTTAAGCACACAAGGTAGACATACGTGATAAGTGACCTTAGATGAACAATAATGCAGTCTAAAATATGACATGTCATGTCTGTCTTCTCCGCTGATGAGCTTATTTCCTGGTTCACCAAAACACTTCTGCTGTTTTTGACTTTTTTAGCGTTTTAAGGTGTTTTGGCCTCCCTGGTGCTTTTTCTTATCTCTCCCCAATGACAATTGGAACATTTTGTCTGTCTGTCTCCCTCTATATCTCGAGCTATCACAGAGAGGTAACAATAGCTGATGCAGCTATTGACATACTGAGCCAGTGAGCTGCTGTGTCGCCTATGCGTAGGTGAAAGTTAATTCTAGATTATGAATCAGGCCTCACACCTGTATGGTAGAAAGTCGTGGCCATAAACTGAAAAGTTGATCAACCTTTTAAATTAAGTTTAGACCTGACGACGTTGCGAGGAAAACACACAGGACGCTCGTTTGCTGCCAGCATTTATTTATTTATTTTATTTTACCTATGTGAATATTATGATTAGTTAATCTGATCAGGGAACACAAGTCTTGTGTTGAAAGATATCAGCATCCTATCTGTTGGCATCCCTGTGAGAGCAGACATTGTACAGTAAGTGATTAAAATCACTACGGTGTAGTTTGTATTTCCTGCTTAGCACTTAATAATACTGCTACTTGATGTTTCGGGTTTCAAGAAATTAAGATCTATTTATCACTCAGCTTCTAAAACTTGTATCACATCCTCCATATATTTAGGCTAAAAAAGATAAGGTTCTGGATCATCATTTGGCCCAAAGCAGTTGTCGTTGGCTCTCATGAAGTCTGCCATTATTAGTAGTAGTTGCTGCTGTTGTTGAAAGAAATAGGGAACATTGCGATGTGTTCTGTGAAATTATTGTGTATGCTTAAAACAAGCAAATACGTAAATAATAAATATTATAAATGGGCCTGTTACTGCTCTACATACTGGGTATATACTTACAGCATGTATAGAAAACATTATTTGATTGATAAATTCATTGAAGTTGTTTTTTGTTTTTTAGAGCGGAAGAGAGTGAATCCCATTTTCCTCCTTTGTTAGCCTGTATGTGTGTGTCTCACCAGTGGCGGGCCGTGCGTTTCCCACCTAGGCGTTCAGTGATGTCTGACTTTAATGATGACCTCTAAATATACCATCATTGATGTCACCACATGACAATTGCTGGAGAAATACTATACAGAAACACATTTACACTCTACTGCGCATTGTACAAAACAGGTTATTTTGTGGCGCATTTAAAAATCAATAAACCTGCATCAGCAATTAAAACATATCTTACGTGGTACTGTCAAAATAAAAATTGCAAAACACATTTTAAACTTGAAAAAATAAAGAAATAAAATATCTGAACTCACATTTCATCGACAGCTGAGCTAGCTTCCGGGGTTGGCCGAGATGGTCTCACAAGATGTAGTTTGTTTAAATATCCTTCTTGAAAATGGCCTTGCAATTATATGTGTTGTCTGGTCTAATTATAAAAGATGCAGACGAGGCGTGTTGGCTGACTTCTTAAAGTTTACTCCACACCGGCATGTCTACATTAAACAACCTAAATGGGGCTGCTGCGCGTGCTCTCCACTACAGTGGCATGCTGGGTAAAGGAGTTCTTATGTTACCTGGCTCATACATCACCATATCTGCCTTAGGCCATTTAGAAGGCCTTACTGACAACGCGTGATCTGATTGGCTATTGCAACTGTCTGTCAACTGTATGTCCCCGTTCACTGACAGTGCACAGACGCCCGCATTGCTGAATCTGAAGGCTCTAGGCAGATTTGGTACAGCATGGCAACATAAGCTAGCTGAATTCTGATTGGATAAAAACTCTATAAACTAAGAACAACAGCGCTGGAAGGAGCATAATATGACATGAAGAGAATATGAATACTGTTAGATATTTAGGGAAAGTAAATTAAAAATTACTTTTATCTTTAATTTTGATCATGATTTCTGGTTATGTTAGGCCAGCAGAGAAGGCCTTGCTGGCCCTGACGGCACACCACTGTGTCTCACATAACGATTGTGAATGATACGCAAAATTCCAACAAAAGTGCAGTGTAAGTCCATTCCAGATGGTTAATAGGTTAGTGTTTTTTATACCTACCATTGTTCTCTTTTTGACTAATTATTTGATCGAGCCTTTTATAAAATTCCACATCACAAAATAACACAATTATGTATGCTTTGCGCTGCCATCAAATCGGATCAATATTTGTATCGACCAATACTCAAGGCTCCAATATCAGTATTGAAAGAGGAACAATTTGAGTCAGCAATCTCTGAGTCATTATTTTGTATTTAAGGTATTTGCGTACTTCCTCCCCACACACCTGCAAAATTATCATCATTGCAAATATCTACAGGAGCATCATAGACAATAAGCACATTAGTTTGTCAGCCTAACTATCCCTTATTTTCCCTCTTCAGCCACCAGTATATGATGCATAATCACAGGTGCACACATGCTGCAGCACTCCAAACACACAAAAAAGAGCCACTTTAATCATCTCCACCCTCACTTGGAACTGTGGAAAACAAGCCCTCGCTGCAGCCCAGATGGCCTTTTCCTTCCCCTTTTCCCTGCCCTCATTAAAGATGGAGCATCCCAGGGAGCCGTAACACACAAGGACATGGCAGTGCTTGCCGGCTTTGCTTGTATATGTCATCAAGATTTAAGTGTGCTATGCTCTTACACTCCAAAACTGTGTGTGTGTTTGTTTGTGTGTTTGGGGGGCGGGTGGGATTAGCAACACCTTACAAAAACATAACTACCCATTTCAAAGTGTGTGAAAATTCAGTCCTGGAATAAAAACAAACTCAGAGAGGTGACGGCTCCGCCGCGTATCACATACCTGAGCGGGGGAGCAATTGAGCTGTCGGGGCAATTAAAACGGGCTTAAATGGAAATATTAATTGTGTCAGGGACTGCGAGGCAGATTGGCCTTTTGGAGACAGCAGAGATAATGAAGGCTGGAATTCTCACTTTGTGCTGCATGAAGCCACACGACATCAAGTTTCTCTGCAAGAAGATGATGTTCCGATTAGGACAAAGTGCTTTGGAGGACGTGAAGATGCACCACTTCTTTAACAACCATATTTTCCAGCGGGGAACTGGGACAAAAATCTGGCCCTGGACTTGTTCTCACTCAGATACAGTGCCAGTTTGCTCTATTGGTGTATATACAATTTTCATAAAAATGATTGGATGAAGGAAGGCTAGAACATGCGTGAGTGGGACTTGTGTGCCACTGTAGCCTCTCACATTGCCCAAGGCTACTGGGCCAGGTAGTCTTGACAGGCAATCCACTGACTGGGCCAATCAATTGTAACTTCTCTGTCTGTGTTGTGTCTGCAGCAGCATGTCCTGGGACAATTACCGTGATTGCTAAGGCAAGGCGCAGCAAAAACAAAATAACACAAAAGGCCATCCATCGGCTCACAGGGACAACTAGAAATAGCCAGCCCACCCTGATATGTTCACTCTAGGACAGTGATTCTCAAACGAGTGGTACGTGGGCTCCATCTAGTGGAACACCAAAGAATCACTAAATTAAAAAGTACAGTTTTATTTTCCCACATTCAAACAGTGTGACTGTTCAAACTGTGTAATGTTACAGTGGCCATAAACTTCTGCCTTGTTTTTAGGGCTGTCAAAGTTAACGCGATAAAAACATGTTAACTATAAATTTCAATAACGGCACTAATATTTCTAACGGGCGATTAATACGAACACTTCCTTTTTGACACTTGGGCCGTGCCGTAGCTGGGAAACTTGGCTGCAGTTCACTTGCTATTGATGAGCCACAAACAAGCAGAAATGGACAAAATAAAGTCTACTTTATGGAAATATCAGGTTCAAAGTCATAGCAAATTGGTCTCCCGACAAAGGACAATTTTTTGCTTCGAGAAAGCTGGACATCCCTGCAGTAAACGCCTGCTGCACGTGTCGATCAGAGGTGGGTAGTGCTTCACTTCCATGTTCAGATTATGGTTAAGGTGCAGTGATAACATAACATTCTTAAATTAAGTAAATGCTAGTGCCATTATCTTGACATAATGATATGCGCTCGGCATTACATTTCTTGAAACCAGCAAACTTATACTAAAAACTAGTTTATTTTTCTTAATGGAAAGGCGACTAGGCAACCGCTTGTTACTCACGGAGTCTCCTAGCCGCTCAGGCAAATCATGTGGTCTAAAAATGCATTTTTCCATCGATAACATGACATCATCGCACCAAGTGCGTGCTCTTTCAGTCAATTAGTGCGCGAGGAATATATATATATATATATATATATATATATATATATATATATATATATATATATATATATATATATATATATATATATATATGTGTGTATGTATGTATGTGTATATGTATTTATATATATATGTATATATATATATATATATATATATGTATGTATGTATGTACACACACACACACACACACACACACAGCCCGGCCCCCAGCCACATTTTTTTTTAATTGTAATTTTGAAGAATTTTTCTGAATGTACATGAACTATTTCTGTTCAAAATTGTTAGAAATGTCACATGTTAAATGTTTCAATATTAACTGTCCGTTTACTGTACTGTGCCAACTGTACTACTAAATGAATACGTGCTTTCTCTTGTTTCATTGAAAATAAAACAGCAAAGTCAATTTGGCTGTCATCTGTTTTAATTATCAGACACGATTGTGTCAAAGTCCATCCATCCAGTTTCTACCGTTTGTCCCTTTTGGAGTTGCGAGGGGTGCTGGAGCCTATCTCAGCTGCATGATTTTTTTATTTCATGCTTGAAATAAGAAATGATTACTTTAAAAAAGCAGTTTTATACTTGTGAGTGTTGATGACACAGCTTTGCAACAGTTGATATTCTGGTTTCAAGCATGTTTTACTCAATATAGGTCATAAAATCTCAGCAACAAGCTGTAATATCTTACTGAGATAATTTAGGACCAAAACACTTAAAACAAGTAAAACACTCTAACATTAAAATCTGCTAAGGGAGAAGAATTATCTTATCAGACAGAAAATAAGCAAATATCACCCTTATTTGAGATATTTAATCCTACTTAGATTTCAGTTTTTGCAGTGCATTACTGCAGACGCCGCACCGATCCACTCTTCCCTCTCGTGAATAAGACGACAAGGTACTTGAATTCCTCCACTTGGGGCAGAATCTCCTCCCCAAACCGGAGATGGCAGGCCACCCTTTTCCGGGTGAGGACCATGAACTTGGACATGGAAGTTCTGATTTTCATCCCAGTCGCTTCACGTTTAGCTGCAAACCCATGCAGTGAGAACTGAAGATCCTGGCCAGATGAAGCCAGCATGACCACATAATCCGCAAATGGCGTAGACTTAATCCTGCAGCCACCAAATCGGATCCCCTCAACGCCCTGACTGCGCCTAGAAATTCTGTCCTAAAAAGTTGTAAACAGAATCGGTGACAAAAGGCAACCCTGGCGGATTCCAACACTCACTGGAAACGGGTCAGACTTACTGCTGGCAATGTGGACCAAGTTCTGATACTGATCATACAGGGAGCAGACAGCCACAATCAGGCGGCCCGATACCCCA
The DNA here is from genome assembly GCF_033978785.1 of Entelurus aequoreus. Lineage (NCBI taxonomy): Eukaryota > Metazoa > Chordata > Actinopteri > Syngnathiformes > Syngnathidae > Entelurus > Entelurus aequoreus. The sequence continues at coordinate 43,271,995 of NC_084738.1, read as the reverse complement.
TACTCTCTGAGTACTCTACACAGGACTTTCCGACGGACACGGTCGAATGTCCTCTCCAAGTCCACAAAACACATATAGACTTGTTGGGCAAACTTCCATGCTCCTTCAAGGATCCTGCCGAGAGTATAGAGTTGGTCCGCAGTTCCACGACCAGGACAAAAAACACACTGCTCTTCCTGAATCCGAGTTTCGGTTTGAGTGTCCTCTTCAGTACACCTGAATAGACCTTACCGGAAAGGCTGAGGAGTGTGATCGGACGATAGTTGGAACACACCCTTTGGTTCCCTTTTTTAAATAGAGGAACCACCACCCCGGTCTGCCAATCCAGAGGCCCCAATGTCTACGCAATGCTGCAGAGTCTTGTCAACCACGACAGCCGCACAGCCTCCAAAGCCTTAAGGAACTCCGGGTGGATCTCATTTACTTCTCGGGCCCTGCCATCGATGAGCTACTTAACTACCTTGGCAACCTCAGCCCCAGAAATAGGAGAGCCCACCACAGAGTCCCCAGGCACTGCTTCCTCATTGGAAGATGTGTATGTGGGATTGAGCAGGTCTTCGAAGTATTCCTTTCACCGATCCACAATATCCCCAGTCGACGTCAACAGCACACCGTCCCCACTATAAACGATGTTAACAGTGCACTGCTTCCCCCTCCTGAGGCAGTGGATGGTGGTCCAGAATCGCTTCGAAGCCGTCCGGAAGTCGTTCTCAATGGCTTCTCTGAACTCCTCCCATCTCTGAATTTTTGCCTCTGCAACCGCCAAAGCCTCAAACCGCTTGGTCTGTCTGTACTAGAGATGCGCGGATAGGCATTTATTTCAACCGCAACCACATCACAAAAGTCGTCATCCACCCGCCATCCACCCGAACTAACATTTTATCAAAACCACAACCGCCCGCCACCCGCCACCCACCCGTTGTTATATATCTAATATAGACGATGCAAGGCATTAGTGAGGCTAGAAAGGAGACTGATCCAATGCAGCAGAGACATTCAATGCGTGCCACGCATTAATATCTCTTGGCCACGCATTAGAGGCTAAGAGATATTAATGCGTGATAATATTATTTATCATTATTATAATATTATTGTCGATTCTATTAAGAAAGTGTTGACTATTATTGTTATTTTTTTCCCTGGTCTTTAGTATTCCCTTTTTTAGTTTGTCGCGTACCACTTTTTATTTTTTTCTTCTTCATCTGTTGTGTTGTGTTGTGGTGTGCTGTGTCACGCCAAATTTCTTACCCCTACAAACCCCCCCCCCCAAGAGTGCTGCTCGTTTTTCGTATGTGGGTAACAACATTTAACTATGTATAATATTTCCGAATTGGTTCAACCGCCACCCGCCCGAATCTATTTAAAATCTATTTTTTTTGTCATGCATCCGCCCGACCGCGGATTATCCGCGGACTCCGCGGTTGTGTCCGCAAACCGCGCATCTCTAGTCTGTACCTGTCCGCTGCTTTCGGAGTCCCATGAGCCTAAAGGACCTGATAGGACTCCTTCTTCAGCTTGACGGCGGTTTCTGGGGTCCCTCCAGATATTATTTACATAAATCCCCCAATTAGTGTATCCAAGCTCTAACTTTTCAATTGTGGTATTATGACTTTCCCCCAACATACCCTTTAGAAAGATGACATGTAAAGTAATATATGAATGTGTTTCAATAGTTTCAATAGCAATTTTATGCATTTTTGTAATACATGACATGAATTTGAGAATGTACTTTTTGTAAGAAAAAAAGTATTCAAATATATCACAGTAAAATAAAGGTAAAAAAATATGTTATAATTTTATACTTTTAAGCTTATAAAAAATATATTTGAACTCAGTCATCACATTAAAATATTCCATTTATAATAATGTATGACAGTGTGTGAAATGTTTGAAAGTGTAGCAGCACTATAATAAATGTCATTCTAGTTTCAGGTGTAAGGTGCAGTTGTTTGTGGAAAAAAATAAGACATAATGAAGGAAGTCAGTAGTTCTTCCTTTTGAGAGTGAATGGACTATCATACAGCTCCAGCATGACACTTTGATCAGACTACAAGCATGGAAATTCTAGATGGCAGGGGGTCATTTAGTGTAATCATTTCTGCTTTTTTTTTTTTTCTTCATCTGCTTTTCTTCCTGCATGCGCTAAAAAGCTCACTGTGGATTCAGCCTTTCTATAATTACCATTCCTCCTGTTTTGATGATCACATCAACACAGATGGAAAGATGGAAGTGGGGTGCTGATAATGTACGCTGTTGGTGTGTGTGAGAGAGAGAGAGAGATACATATAATCAGATGCCAACTGAGTTGTGAAAATGATTGACAGCTGAAGACACTTCAACCCCTGTCCAATAACACACACTTAGCTGCAACAACAAAACATGACTCATAAACCGTGGCAACCTTTTGGATGAAACACGATCATTTAGGAAGCAATTTTTTTTGTAGTATAGGTCCTTAAAAACAGTTTTGGCAGTATGTCTTTAAAGACAGCTTAGTGTTCATGTTCAAATAGGAAATCTATTTTAAAGTTCTATTAGTTTTTGAAATGTCTTAGAGGCCTTGCACCTTTTTATCTATCTGACCTGCTTTTACCATATCAACCCTTGCAGATCCTGAGATCCTCTGGCACTGGCCTTTATGGTTTACCAAATCTCAGAACAGACCCACGGTGAGGCGGCATTTGGCCACTATGGCCCCCACCTGTGGAACAGCCTGCCAGAGAGCCTCATGACTGCAGAGAGTGTTGACATTTAAAAAATAAAAATAAAAAAAGGCTAAAGACACACATTCTTAATCAGGATGTTTACTGATCATCTTAAACTCTTATGTTTAAACTCTTATGTTTGTTTACATACATTTTGTCATGTTTTATACAATTTTTTAGATGGCGTTAATTTTAGGTATTCTCCATTGTAGACGTCTCAAAGGTTGCGTTTTTCCTCAAATCCTCAGTGCCATGTCATGTTTTGTTTTTCCTTTGTTATTGTCAGTGGTTTGTGCGTGTGCGTGTGCGTGTGCGTGTGCGTGCGCGCGCACGCGTTTTGTTTTATTTTATTTTGTACAGCAGTTTGTTTGCCATTTGCCTGTGCATGAAAAGTGCTACATAAATAAAGTTTGATTTGATGATCTTTGACTAGTGTTTTTGCAGCAGATTCCTTAAAAACGCTTTGCACTCCTGTTGTGTAGAGCATTGTTTCTTAACCATAAGGGCCCAAAATGTATTTTCAGCTGTGGTCCCTATGGGCTGCAGAAGTTCTCAGTTGTAATACACTTCTCCACCACCTGTGGCGGTAAGGACAATATCAAACAAACCGAAGAAGTCTAGAGCTAAAGTCATATAAGTGTTTTTTAGTGCAAACATGACTCGAGTGGTGTAGCTGTATTTTCTTTACACTTTAATTTTATTGGCAGTCCAGTTACAAAACATTCATTATTAATTTAGTTTATTTTAGCACAACATAATTGTACTTTAACAATTTTTGTGTCAGTTATTTGTGAGTCCCTTCTTATGCTATATTTGGTTAATACTTATTTTTCTAATCAGCCTGACCAAAGCCTAATGTTGACTTGTTAAATACATAATAATCTTTGTGATAAACACATTGTTTTCATATGATTTGACAAGGTTGTAAACTGTAAGTAGATTACCGGTAGATACAATTACTCAAAGCGATTAAAATTTAGAGTAAAATTGATAATACAGTGTTCGATGAGGTGGTGACTTGTCCAGGGTGTACCCCACCTTCCGCCCGAGTGCAGCTGGGATAGGCTCCAGCACCCCTGCATCTTCGAGAGAGACAAGCAGGAGAAAATGGATGGATGGATGTTGAATTGGTTGTAATGGAAAAGTCGGTCCCTTAAGTAAAAAAAATATTAAAAAACCCTGATTATCTTTGCCTCATGATTTTGTTTTAGGTCCTACAAAAACAGCAGACAATTCCTCTCACATTGAGGATATTCGACTCACGTTTTTGTGATAGGTACTTAAGAGCAGCAGTGTTCTTGTCATATTGAAAGATCGTTGGCTAGTGTCTTTAAAGATAGCATAGCGCTTCTGTCATATAGAACATATTTGACAAGTATTTTTGCACAATATTCCTAAAAAGACATTATAACTTCTGTTATAAAGAATATCATTCATGTCATATTAATAATTTTGACGTGTTTTTGTCCCATATACCCCCCAAAATCATGCTGCTCCATAGATCAGTGATTCTCAAACTGTAGTACGACAAAGAATGACTTGATTAAAGCACCATGTTTTATTTTCCTATACTCTGTGAACTATTTAAACTGTGTGCATGAATTAAAGAAAGCAAATGTGAGCAAAACCTAAAAGAGTTAAGCTTTTACCAAAGGCAGCAATCAATAAATAAAGCTTTCAGCACATACACAACATTAAAGGCCTACTGAAACCCACTACTACCAACCACGCAGTCTGATAGTTTATATATCAATGATGAAATCTTAACATTGCAACACATGCCAATACGGCCGGGTTAACTTATAAAGTGCAATTTTAAAATTCCCGCCACACTTCCGGTTGAAAAACTCCTTTGGATATGATTTATGCGCGTGACGTCACAAAAGCAACGGAAGTGGTTGGACCCCATCGGACCCGATAGAAAAGCCTCTTGTTTTCTTCGACAAAATTCCACAGTATTCTGGACATCTGTGTTGGTGAATCTTTTGCAATTTGTTTAATGAACAATGGAGACTGCAAAGAAGAACGTTGTAGGTGGGATCGATCGGTGTCTTAGCGGCTAACTACAATACTGTAATATCTGTGATATTTGCATTAGTGTACTGTGTCTTTGGGGAACGCGCATGCGCGAGTGAGTTGGCGGAGAACTTGAGTGTGTGTGAGCGTGACTTTTGGCTAACAGCAGCTCGTGTATGTGTGTGCGTTACTTTTTGAACTACAACCAGTTACCGCTTGTTAATAAAGCGATTGAGCGATTTGTTTAATGGACAATGGAGACTGCAAATAAGAAAGTTGTAGGTGCGATCGGTGGAGCGGCGGACTACAGCAACACCAACACCAGGAGGTTGTGTTGTGTTTTGAGCAGGATAACAGACGCACTACGGTGAGTCTAGCTTTGGCTTCCAAATATTTGATCGCTTGTCCGTACGTGCGTGTCGATATGTGCATGTGACGTACGTAACTTTGGGGAAATATATGTTTCTTGCCGACTCTGATGGCGGCCGGGGTGTCGTCAAAAGCGTACAACGCCCGCCGCCGCATCTAAGTTAGCTATGCAGCTAGGTTAGCTTTTGTTTTTTTAGCTTCGCCAAGCGGAATATTATTAATCGTGTATTTACATGTTCATGGTTTAATAGTATTATTGATCTTCTGTCTATCCTTCCTGTCAGGGTTTTTTTTAATTTAGTTTCTATCTGCATTTGAGACTGACGCTATCGCGTTGGCTACGCAGCTAGGTTAGCTTCTGTTTTTTTAGCTTCGCCAAGCGGAATATTATTAATCGTGTGTTTACATGTTCATGGTTTAATAGTATTATTGATCTTCTGTCTATCCATCCAGTCAGGTTTTTTTTAAATTTAGTTTCTATCTGCATTTGAGACTGCTGCTATCACGTTGGCTACGTGGCTAGGTTAGCTTCTATTTTTTTAGCTTCGCAAAGCTGAATTATTAATCGTGTATTTACATGTTCAGTCACTGTGAATGTCCATTTCGCGTTCTCGACTCTCATTTTCAAGAGGATAAAGTATCTGAGATGGTTTAAAATACAAATCTGTGATACACAATAGAAAAAGGAGAGAGTGTGGAATCCAATGAGCCAGCTTGTACCTAAGTTACGGTCAGAGCGAAAAAAGATACGTTCATCACTGCCTCTCAAGTCCTTCACTGTAACGTTCCTCATCTACGAATCTTTCATCCTCACTCAAATTGATGGGGTAATCGTCCCTTTCTCGGTCCGAATCTCTCTAGCTCCATTGTAAACAACGGGGAATTGTGAGCAGCACTACCGCTTGTCACGTCACGCTACTTCCGGTACAGGCAAGGCTTTTTTTTATCAGCGAGCAAAAGCTGCGAACTTTATCGTCGATTTTCTCTACTAAATCCTTTCAGCAAAAATATGGCAATATCGCGAAATGATCAAGTATGACACATAGAATGGATCTGCTATTCCCGTTTAAATAAAAACATTTCATTTCAGTAGGCCTTTAAGATATATAGTTATATTTTGATAGACGGAGAAAACACATGTACTCGTAAACACACATGAAACAACAAGGCAACAAAGATGGTTGTAGAATAGAATAGAATAGAATATAAAGTACTTTATTGATCCCTGTGAGAAATTGTAGATATATTTACCAACAAATTGACGATAAACGATGATATTGCCATGATTTTTATGAGACTAAATTAACCATTAATTTAGTGATAATACATAATACATGTATATCCTTTCAATTGGAATAAACTTGTATTTATTGTGTTTTTTAACAGTTGAAATTAAAGCGTTTAAATCTCAAAGTTAAATAAATTAAACGATAACAATAAAATGTACTTTGCAAAATGTTGCACTTGAATAATCATTACAACTAAAAGCAATAACATTTTAAGGAGGGGAATGGGGAGGCTCGAATATACACAATCATAACAATAAATAAAATAGCTAAATGAAGTTGTACATTACTTAACTGACAATCAAGTTAGGACCCTTTTAAACAAATGTGCAAAGTAACAATGTAAACACTACGGTATAAACAGATATAATAACTGCTCAGAAGAAAAACAAAATTAAGTTTGGGAGATTCCGAGTGAGGAACACCGACATAACATGACAGCACTTTTAAAAATGCTAGTTTTATAACAGTATTAAATGGTAGCATGTCTTTGGCAATGTATTTAACCACACTTTCTGTGAGCGCACACTATTTTGTACTGTTTTGTTTACATTAACGGTGACTGGCCTGTCATCTAGCTTCTTCACCAAACGCGAAGTGAGTGTGGACTGCCAAGTGGTTGTTTTTCAAGTGGGCATTGTTGTAGTCGCGCTCATTTGTCAAACTGGCTTCTCGGTGTTGATAGGCTCATCTTGTTCCAACGTTTTAACTGAAATATTCCCACATTAGTGCGGTGGCATTTGGTTTTGTGATCGATTTGTCCATGTTAGCTGCTGCATGCTAACTACAAAACCCAAAACCAGTGAAGTTGGCACGTTGTGTAATTCGTAAATAAAAACCGAATACAATGATTTGCAAATCCTTTTCAACTTATATTCAATTGAATAGACTGCAAAGACAAGATGTTTAATGTTCGAACCGAGAAACTTGTTTTTTTTGGGGGAAATAATCATTAACTTAGAATTTAATGGCAGCAACACATTGCAAAAAAGTTGGCACAGGGGTGTTTATACCACTGTGTTACATGGGCTTTCCCTTTAACAACACTCAGTAAACGTTTGGGAACTGAGGAGACCAATTTTTGAAGCTTTTCAGGTGGAATTATTTCCCATTCTTGCTTGATGTACAGCTTAAGTTGTTCAACAGTCCGGGGTCTTCGTTGTGGTATTTTAGGCTTCATAATGCGCCACACATAGGGATGATGTTCGTTAAGAAATTATCGAGTTTGAGCCCATTATCGAATCCTCTTATCGAACCGATTCCTTATCGAATCTCTTATCGAATAGGTTGTTGTGTGTGCACTGAGTTCCAAAAGCCATAGATGTCATATGACTGGGCCGGCACGCCGTTTATATGGAGGAAGAGCGGACGTGACTGAGGACAGCATGTGGCCGTGAAGGTTTCAGGTGAGAGAGGACGCTAAAGGCACGCCCCCAGGGAGCATATAGTGCTGCTATGTGCGTTGTAAATTAAAAAATAGCCGACAAACATCACCAACATGGACGAGGTGCCGCTCACTTTCGACATCCCAGTGAAGCACACTGTGGAGAAGAAGGGGACCAGCACGGTAGAGAGTCGATACACACAACGGGGCAAGAGAAGTCAGCTTTTACTGTTGTGCTAGCTTGCTATGCTAATGGACAACAAGACTGACTTTGAAAATGAGGAGAGTGAATCTGGCGTGTTTGATGGAGAACTTGCCCAGCTGTTCATTTCGGACACAGAAGATGAGGACTTTGATGGATTTGTGGATGAGGATTGATCAAAAAATAATGTGAGTGCATTGATAAATACTTCAGAAAAGTACAACCCAACTCAGCTTTGCTCCTGCTGCCTTTATAAAACTGCGTCCATGCATGCTAGCGTATGCATGGACGCTAGCATACACATAAATGCCCCCCCACACATCAATTCCCCCTCCGCCCACCTCAACCGACGCACAGAGGGGGGGTTGATGTGTGGGGGGGCGGGGTTTGGTGGTAGCAGCAGTGTATATTCTAGCCCGGAAGAGTTAGTGCTACATGGGATTATGGGTATTTGTTCTGTTGTGTTACGATGCGGATGTTCTCCCGAAATGTGCTTGTCATTCTTGTTTGGTGTGGGTTCACAGTGTGGCGCATATTTGTAACAGTGTTAAAGTTGTTTAGACGGACACCCTCAGTGTGACCTGTGTGGCTGTTGAACAAGTATGTCTTGCAGTCACTTACGTGTGTGTACAGAAGCCAAATTCAACATGTGACTGGGCTGACACGCTGTTTGTACAGGTTGTAGAGGGCGCTAAAGGCAGTGCCATCACAGCACGCCCTTAATATTGTTGTTTGGGTTAAAATCGGCAGACATTCGAGAGAATGGTGAAAAATCGTGAGGGTTGGCAAGTATAACGCTGTCAAGCACCATTCATATAAAACTCGCGGGCCGCAGTAATCTTCGCATTTTCATCTTAAAGGCCTACTGAAACCCACTACTACCGACCACGCAGTCTGATAGTTTATATATCAATGATGAAATCTTAACATTGCAACACATGCCAATACGGCCGGGTTAACTTATAAAGTGCAATTTTACATTTCCCGGGAAATATCCGGTTGAAAACGTCTCGGTATGATGACTTTTGCGCGTGACGTCACGGAGTGAACGGAAGTATTGGCACACCATTGTGTCCCAATACAAACAGCTCTGTTTTCATCGCAAAATTCCACAGTATTCTGGACATCTGTGTTGGTGAATCTTTTGCAATTTGTTTAATGAACAATGGAGACTGCAAAGAAGAAAGTTGTAGGTGGGATCGGTGTATTAGCGGCGGAATACAGCAACACAACCAGGAGGACTTTGAGGATAGCAGACGCGCTAGCCGAACGACCTCACCTTGACTTCCTCTGTCTCCGGGCCGCCGACCGCATCGGTGATCGGGTGAAGTCCTTCGTCGTACCGTCGATCGCTGGAACGCAGGTGAGCACGGGTCGGGATGAGAGCTGGCGTAGGTGCAGAGCTAATGTTTTTAGCATAGCTCTGTCGAGGTTCCGTAGCTAAGTTAGCTTCAATGGCGTCGTTAGCAACAACATTGCTAAGCGTCACCAAGCTGGAAAGCATTAACCGTGAAGTTACATGTCCAGAGTTTGGTAGTATTGTTGATCTTCTGTCTATCCTTCCAGTCAGGGGCGTATTTGTTTTGTTTCTATATGCAGCTAAGCCCGATGCTATCACTTTAGCTCAGTAGCTAAAGTGCTTCACCGATGTATTGTCGTGGAGATAAAAGACACTGTGAATGTCCATTTTGCGTTCTCGACTCTCATTTTCAAGAGGATATAGTATCCGAGGTGGTTTAAAATACAAATCCGTGATCCACAATAGAAAAAGGAGAGAGTGTGGAATCCAATGAGCCAGCTTGTACCTAAGTTACAGTCGGAGCGAAAAAAGATACGTCCTGCACTGCACGCTAGTCCTTCACTTTCACGTTCCTCATCCACGAATCTTTCATCCTCGCTCAAATTAATGGGGTAATCGTCGCTTTCTCGGTCTGAATCGCCCTCGCTGCTGGTGTAAACAATGGGGAAATGTGAGCAGCCCTTCCTCCGGTGACGTCACGCTACTTCCGGTAGGGGCAAGGCTTTTTTTTAATCAGAGACCAAAAGTCGCAAACTTTATGATCATTGTTCTCTACTAAATCCTTTCAGCAAAAATATGGCAATATCGCGAAATGATCAAGTATGACACATAGAATGGATCTGCTATCCCCGTTTAAATAAAAACATTTAATTTCAGTAGGCCTTTAAGGTGCGGGCCGCAAAATAACGTCTCGCGGGCCGCAATTGGCCCGCAGGCCGCGTGTCTGAGACCCCTGGTTTAGAGTGTATAGTGACTGACTTGTGCTTATAGCAAACATCCGAATGCTGCGTCCTGTCATTTTCAATAATAAGTACTTAGTGGAGCTTTGACTTTATCAGTGAAGGGGAATAAATAGCTGAATGTGCATTCTGAGAGCTTCACTTAGCTTTAAATAAAAATACTTTCTAATGGTTTTAGTCTTGGCCAAGGTAACTATACGCGTCAATGCACACACACCATAAGCAGAAAATAGTCTCACACACACACATTAAAAGGACAAAGAAGCCATTTCCAGACACTTATGATGATGCAGCATAAACTTTAATTGATATCTGAATGGCCTGGAATACCACACACACCCTGTATACATATATACTGTGTGTGTATATATATATATATATTATATATATCTCATATGTCATATGTGTGGAGTGATTACGACACTTTATAATGACCCAATGGCGACCAGGAGGCAGCCATATATGTTCAAAAAAATCCCCATTGTACATTTGCAAGATGGCCCTCGAGCGAGCGCACCACTTGTTGAATAATTCAGTGTTATCAATCAATCAGCGGAGCATTTTTTAGCTAAACATTACGCCAGGCCTCTGTCATCTAACGGAACAATGCGCACAATATCCATTTGTTGCCAGCGTGCCTTCATAATCATCTCATCTTCGCCTCCCCCCGTGTTCTCTCTCGCCTCCCTCTGTCCTCATGCTGAACATTGAGTGATCCCAGCGCCTTGCCGGCTGCTGTTTGTTGTTTAATAGTCTCAGCGTCCCCAGCATATGCATGTGTATGCATGAGGACGTCTACTGCTGTCCTCATGGACTCTGCCTATTACACCCTCCACTGCATGGCTCTCTCTCGTATGTGTGGAAAAATGATACAAGCTAGCTTCCTTTTAATGCAATTTATTCAAGGGTTTTTCTTCAAAAACTGGTCTATTTTACATATGTACAGGCAGATTTCAGACCATAAGACGAGGTCTGAGGGCAGGGTGGTCGTTGCGATCTCCGGGGGGAAAATGAGCCTCTGATCCATGTCGACTCGCATCTGCCAGTCCCTGGCTGCATTCAATGGGCTTAGATCAGGATTTGAAGGTCTCGTCTTCAATAATAATAATAATAATAATAATAATGGATTAGATTTTATATCGCGCTTTTCTATTGTTAAATACTCAAAGCGCTCACAGAGAAGTGGATCATTCATTCACACCTGGTGGTGGTAAGCTACAATTGTAGCCACAGCTGCCCTGGGGTAGACCGACGGAAGCGAGGCTGCCAGTTTGCGCCTACGGCCCCTCCGACCACCACCTATCATTCATTCATCATTCATTCACCAGTGTGAGCGGCAGTGGGGGCAAGGGTGAAGTGTCCTGCCCAAGGACACAACGGCAGCGATTTGGATGTCAAGAGGCGGGGATCGAACCTGCAACCCTCAGGTTTCTGGCATGGCCGCTCTACCCACTACGCCATGCCGCCCCCGGTGTCCTTCAGCTTTCCCCCTCCCAAACAAACGCTGGTCGGTGTCGGTACACATCCTGGTTGTTGATGGGTTGGGCGTTGATGGAAACCCTCCTGCACTCAAGTTTGTCAACTAGATATCTGAAGACCTGGTTATGTCTCCACGTATATCTGCCTTGAGTGAGGCTGGTTCTACAGCCAACCATGATGTGCTAGAGTGTTGCTAGGGTTGTACACGGGGGACAGGATGGGTCCTTTCCAAACCATTGTTGCAGGTTTATGGGAGATGGTAGCGCATCATAGGTTGCTCGGACGATGAAACTCAGCCTGTTGTTATTCCATGCCCCAAAGTTAGCTCCACGTGAGTTTCTTCTTTTCAACACCCTCCCACCTTGTCCAGAGGCCTTGTTTGGCTTGTGTTGCGACTTTAGAACGTCTGGCTGTTTCCTCCTGACGACGCACTTCCTCTGCAACCATAGTTTGACGTTCGGTTGCAGATGCCTTCTGCCAGAGAGGAGTTATAGTTCCAAGGCCAAAGCCTCCTCTGCCTTGTTGGATGTGGCCCACTACGTCACAATGGAACAAAGCTGATATGGCCTGTAGCACAACTGTGACTGGGGTCCACTTCCGCCCTGTTACGAGGCAAGGAGCGGCGGCTCTCACTGCAGGGTTCCAGGAGTCAGTGAGGGACATCTCCTGCCTCACCTTGGCACATTTGAACTCTTCGACCAGGCTAGAGATTGGCAGTGACAGGGCTCTGTCGCTGTAGAGTCCGACGCTGCTGAAGCACTTTGGAAGTCCGAGTCTCTTCTTTACGTGCAAGTTCACTAGCCTTTCCAAGCGAGTAGCATGGCATATTGAGACCTCATATATAGTTAATGGCCACCGTAGTCTGGGTAGCAACCCAAACTGGAGGCACCAGAGCTTCAGTTTCCCTGGTAGTGCAGTGCTATTAATCTGCCTGAGGCCGTTAGCTGTGTCCTGCCGCAGTTGTTCAAGTTGCTGGGTGTCTCTGAGATCTGCATTATACCATCTTCCGAGGCTCTTGATGGTCTTCTCTATGAGTGTTGGAATTGGTTCCTCGCTGATGTGGAACGGCTCGCCTGTTAGTTGGCCTTTTATGATGGAGATGCTGCTTGACTTGCTTGGCTTAAAGTCCATCCGTGTCCATTGAATGTTTTCCTGGAGTTTCTGGAGCAAGCGTCTGGTGCATGGATTTGTTGTTGTAATGACGGTCATGCCATCCATAAAGGCTCTAATTGGCGGAAGACATAGGCCACTCTTGGTCCTCTCACCTCCTACTACCCATTCGGATGCCCGTATGACCAGCTCCATTGCCATGACGAATGCCAGAGGGGAAACAGTGCAGCCCGCCATGATGCCAATTTCCAGATGATGCCAGGAGGTGGTGTTTCCCTCAGCTGTTACGCAGAACTGGAGATCCTGAAAGTAACTCTTGACCAGTTCAGTGACTTGGTTAGGTACACCAAAGAAATTGAAGGCCGTCCACAAGATCTTATGAGGGACTGACCCAAAGGTGTTGGCAAGGTCTAAGAACACCACATGTAGGTCTCTCTGTTTTTTTTTTTTGCGGTTTATATCTGGTGCCAGATCATATTGCCGTGTTCCAAGCATTCTGAGAAACCCTGGATCCCAGCTTTCTGCACCGATGTATCAATAAAGCTGTTTCTTTGCAGGAACGATGAGAGTCTCTGGGCAATGACACTGAAGAAAATCTTCCCCTCTACATTCAGCAAGCTGATCTGGCGAAACTGGCCTATGGCTGACGAGTCCTTCTCTTTGAAGATCAGGATGCCTCCTGCTCTTTGCCAAGCTTTCGGTATCACTCCCTTCTGCCGTGCTACCTTCATCAGCTTCCAAAGGTATCTGAGGACTCTGGGGGTGTTCTTATAAAGCCTATTCGGGATACAATTGGGCCCGGGTGATGATGCTGATCTTGCCTGCTTCACGGTCTTCTCCACCTCGCTCCATGTGGGAGATCTTATGTCCATTTGGTGTTCAGGTGCATGAATTGGTGGTATATCGGGCAGGATAGTTACTGGCTCATGCCTCTGGCCGTCGGTGTAGGTCTTCCTAGGGTGCTCCTCCGGGTCTTTTATGGGCACTTTGAGGCTCCCACTCTTCTCTTGCTCAAAAAGACCTTTGACAAAACTATAGGGATTGCTATAGAAGAGGGTTATTGTCCATTCTTTCCTCTTGCCTTGTTGTCTGAGGTGCTCTGCTCTTCACAGCTTTGTCAGCCGCTGCTTTATTTCAGCCTGCAGAACTTCAATTCCCCCTCTTTTTATTCATGTTGCCTTTCTCCAATGCGTCCTCAATTGTGTTATTTCTATCACCAAGCTGTCAATTTCCCGCTGCCTTCTGGACTTCGGTTGGTTCGGGGAGGGATGGCCTTTTTGCTGCCTTTGTGCCATGCTCTTTACCCCAAATCGTTCGGCACCATAGCTGTAGATGGTGGCTCCCATGTTGTCCAGTTTTCTTTCAACAGGACCCTTCTGTTGTTCTAGAAGGAGGACCAGGTCTGAGTCAATGGTCTCCCACTCTCTCTTCATAAAAGTATTGCGTTTGTCCTGGAGCTCGCTTGAAGTATCATATCGCTTGTTGACCTCTCAACGTAAATTATACATCGGCTCTTAAAAGGATATCGTCGTTTTTGAAGACAACACACACACACACACACACACACACACACACACACACACACACACACACACACACACACACACACACACACACACACACACACACACACACACACATACTCACACACACATACTGAAAAACACTTTGGGATGCTGCCACGTTAATTATAGATGACATTTTCTTCTGCGGTAGCGTTGTTTTCATGTGCGGAATGCAAGACAAGATGCCCTCAGATGACTTGTTTTGGGCACAAAATACAAAGTGATTAGCAGGGATTAAACATTTGTACTGTAGGACCAGCTCTGCTTTTTTAGGTAAATGGAAAGGTGGCCAAAAGGTATTTTGGTTATTTTTCACAATGGAAACATAATAATTGGTGGAAAAGGGTAAAATGTGTCCTTTTAAGAGGAAAATAGCCACAAAAATACTCTCTACATGTGCTATTTAATTTGTGTGTGTTGTCCTGTGGTGCACATGTCTCAAGAGTCATTTAAATAAAATATGGCTGCATGTGTCGCTGACAAATAGGTCACAAATGTGAAGTCCCAAAATCCTAGTGTTATATGTGTGTGTATATATATATATATATATATATATATATATATATATATATATATATATATATATATATATATATATATATATATATATATATATATGTACATGCACACACACAGTGTATAGTTTGTGTGTGAATATATTGTCACAGTGGAGTCTCAGTGGAATATGTACACTTGGGTGATATGGAAATGTCCATATGTTTGTGTCACACTGAGGTTCAAAGGGTCGTTTCAGGTCCACACCCGGGAGGCTGTTGCTTGTGCATCATTAAAAACAAAAATCATGCAGACAGGAAACACAGAGTTTAAGAGGAAATGAGTCCGGAATTGGATTCAGAAGATGTATTTTCCATGAAAACAAACATATTTTTATATGTTTCACTTTTTTCTGTGGACATATGGCAACACTACAAGCTTAAAGGTCCTGTATTATATCATTTTAAGTCATTTATATAAGTCTCAGAGGTGCCACAACAGTGTGTTGAAAGTAGGAAGGGGTACCAAACTCTGTACTGTTATAGGCACCGACCAAATTATGTCTGTATTGATTGAAGTAAGATCCAACAGTGCCATATTTGGGTAACTTTGTTGCATGTGCCAGCGTCTATATTTCTAATGGAGGCATGGCGGAAATACTTCTACAAACGAGTCATTTAAAATGTTCCCCAACTGTGATGTCAGTGGATATTTGCATATATGGTAGAAATGTACCTGCAGAGCATTGCAGAAATCCCACGTTGTAGTCTGATGCTGTCGTCAATAATCTATTTTTCCTGTATTTTCTTGTGGGACAGACTGGCCCGTACATGCACGTTCATTGCCATTACCAATACAAAGTAGCGTATTTGGGGTGGTATGGCGTAGTGGGTAGAGTGGCCGTGCCAGAAACCTGAGGGTTGCAGGTTCGCTCCCCGCCTCTTGACATCCAAATCGCTACCATTGTGTCCTTGGGCAGGACACTTCACCCTTGCCTTGATGAATGAATGATGGGTGGTGGTCGGAGGTTCTGTAGGCGCAAACTGGCAGCCTCGCTTCCGTCAGTCTACCACAGGGCAGCTGTGGCTAAAAATGTAGCTTACCACCAGGTGTGAATGAATGATGGGTTCCCACTTCTTTGTGAGCGCTTTGAGTATCTAATAATAGAAAAGCGCGATATAAAATCTAATCCTTTATTATTATTATTATTATTATGTATATCTGTCGATAGACTCCATATAGAAGCGCTAAAAACCACAACCAAGATGGCGGCGAGAAGATACAGTCAAAGTGGAGGCACGTGAATAAGACCGGCCACAAAATGGCGCATCCTTAAGAGACGGTCAGAAAGCAATTTGAAAACAGTCTGTAAAACATAGTCAAAGCAACATTTTGACCAAGGAACCACCATTACAGTACATGTCATGCAGACCACAAGGGAGAGTTTTAAATTTTGAAAACAATCTTATTACCCTTTTTAAAGGGTTTTTAGCAGGAACGACTAGGAACATGCCTTGTAGTGTCTGCAGCTTCAATACAAACGAGCTGTGTTTGTTTGACAAGGGTGTGTGTCTCCAACAAGCGCAATTGTTTACTTTTTACATACACACTGTAACTCTGCACTGGTCCTCCTTTAATAAATGTCCTACTTTACATACAACAACATACATTTAAGGAGCGGGATAGGAGAACACAAACATTAGCAACACTATCATAGCTATGTGAGCAACATGCTAACATTATACTAATATTTTAACATCAATATGAATGAATGTGAATGTTGTCTATCTGTGTTGGCCCTGCGATGAGGTAGCGACTTGTCTAGGGTGTACCCCGCCTTCCGCCGGAGTGCAGCTGGGATAGGCTCCAGCACCCCCGAGACGGACAAGCGGTAGAAAATGGATGGATGGATGCTACAATATGCTATTCTCTGGAAAAAAAAATTAATCAAACTTTCAGCTCTCAGGTCTGTAACTGACGGATGTAAATTTGGCACAGCCCTAGGCTTTATTTTATGATGTGTTGCAAAGCCTGCTTTATTTTTTGCAAAGCTGGCCTCCATGAAGTGGTGGCCGTATACACTGCGTATCACTTCTCATATGTTGTTGTTTTTTGATGATTGCAATGCTGTAATACAAAAGTTTGCAGTCCTTCCAGGACATTCGCGCTGTTCACCTTTTGCCTGCTCAGAAATTCCCAAAGATGTTTGTTTCTGAGGCGGCTGTTGAGTGACAGTTGAGGAAAAAGTCCATAGTTTATTTTCTGGACTTCAAAGAGGCAAGTGGCGGGTCACCACATGTTTCGAAACCTTGCACCTACTTGCATGACTTGAAAGGAATAGGATGCACACACTGTATATGTATTATTCTATACCAGGGGTCACCAACGCGGTGCCCGCGGGCACCAGGTCGTCCGTGAGGACCAGATGAGTCGCCCGCGGGCCTGTTCTAAAAAAATTTAAAAAAATTTAAAAAAATTTAAAAAAATTTTAAAAAATAAATACATTTAAAAAAAAAAAAAAAAAAAAAATTATATATATATATATATATATATATATATATATATATATATATATATATATATATATATATATATTTTTTTTTTAAATTAAATCTACATAGAAAAAACACAAGATACACTTTCAATCAGTGCATCAACCCAAACAACCTCCCCCATGCACACTCATCCACACCCACTCACACAAAAGGGGTTATTTGTTTCTGCTACCAATAATCTGGTTCCCACAACATAGACAACACATCTGCAAGGGACACAGTCCCTGAAGCACACATGATTGTATAGGCTGCTGGTCCACTAAAATGTTCATTAATTACTATTTTTTATGTAATTATTTTTATATTGTTTTACTTTCTTTTTTATCCAAGAAAATGTTTTTTATTTATTTATCTTATTTTATTTTATTTTTAAAAAAAGGGCCTTATCTTCAACAGACCAGGTTGTCAATGAAATTAGATTCGTTTAAAGGGTTTTTTAAACCAGGCCCAGTCCAGATAATGTCCAAGTCGGACTCAGCAACACACACCTTCATTCATGTACACAGAAAAAAATTAGGGAACACAACAGATTGCATATAATTTATAAACAAAATTACATTTTCAAAATAAGCATTTATGTACAGTCCAGATTATGTCCAGGTCACTCAAATTAGGAAACACAACAACAGATATCATATAATCTATAAACATAATTATACTTTCAAAATAAGCCTTTGAGGACTTCTCATCTTTTTTTTTAATGTTTTTTGGCATCATTATCGTTTTCAACCATGTAACTTTCTAAAGTTAGAAAATACTGAATAAATGTTTTAAAGAAAGTAATACTAAGTGAATATCTGTTTTTGGCCTTAAAAATAAACATTTTACCGAGTACTATAATTAAATTGACTAAATCATGATTGTCAATGAACTCTCCTAAAATAACAGAAACCACATTAAGCTTCATAAACAAACCAATCCTTAAACACATTTTTTCAACTTCCACCCAAAACAAAGACACAATATGACAATACCAAAACAAATGCAGGGTGGATTCAGGCTCCTGACAACAAAATCGGCAATCATCTGACTCTGTCATATTCCATAATTTTAACATTTTCCCTGTGGGTAAAAAGTTATAAATAATTTTAATTTGAAAATAACGATTTTGCACATCGATAGTGGTTTTATAGATTAGTTTGAATATGGCATCCCATGGCAACGGGCAGTCAAAAAAGTCCTCCCATTTTACATTTGTGTTGTATGAGGCAGCCTTCAAAGATTTCTTTATTAAATACAAATTATATATTTTTCTATTTATTTTAGTTCCTTTTTGCCAACTAGAATTTCTTATTAGAGGTTTACAAACTAATAATTTAGTAGTTCCATAATTAATTATTTGTTTCCATCTTTTCCCAATTACTCCAGTTAGTTGATAAAATGAAAAGCTTGAGCAAGCATCACCATACATAGCTCTAAATGCATCATACTTCATAATTTTACCATTCTCATTGATAATATCATTGACAAAAATGATTCCTCTTTCAAACATATTTTTCCAAAAGAAAGGCTTTCCATCTATTACAATATTAGAGTTCATCCATATTAACTGCTGCAAAATATCGTCTCTTTTTTCTGGCACATAAAATTGAAAACACCACTATGAGTGGATTGTTTCCTTTATGTTTCCCAGCAGACTCTCTGGGAGGGGATCACTTGTAAAAAATGATACAATTTCTTTTGATATAGTACATGTTTTTTGTCCAACAGGACATTTGTGTACCACTCAATGTTTAAATACATCTTTGGAACAATTGATGCTTTTAAAGACAGACACATAGCTTCAAGGTTGAGAAGTTTCAGGCCCCCATATTCATACTCTTTGTACAAAACCTTTCTTTTAATCTTTTCTGGTTTGCCGTTCCAGACAAAATCGAAGACCCTCCGCTCATAAATCTTAAAAAAGTTTTGTGATGGAGCTGGTAATGACAAAAACAAATAAATAAATTGAGGAATAATTAACGAGTTGGCAATAGACATTTTACCATACAAGGTTAGGGATTTCCCTTTCCATAATTGCATAATTTTGTCCAGCTTTCTTAGTCGATTATCATAATTTACTGAGCCTAGATCTTCCAGATTTTCTGGGACAACAACACCAAGTATGTTAACTGGTCCACCTGTCCACAAAACAGGCACGTTGCATTCCATTCGAAAGGACGTTCCCTTTAGATTTCCGATCCTTAACATTTTACATTCATCATAATTAAGCTTAAGGCCAGATTGCTGTGAAAATATGTCCAAAAGATTAAGAAGGTTCCGCAAACAATGAGGACAAATCTTATCTTTGTGAATCAGCCTTTTCTGACATGAACTTCATCAAGAACAAACACAGAACACGCCTCACTGATGCACATCTGCAAGACTCACTCAGAGTTGCAGTGTCAAGTTACACACCAGAGTACAACACACTAGTTAACAGAATGCAATGCCAGGCTTCCCACTAACTGACAAAGAAACAGATAACAGATTTGGTGTCCAGTTCAAAGTGTGACATGATTTAAAAATTTGAGAGTTTACTTTTGTATTTTACATGAGTTATTATTTGTACAAACCTGGTGCAAAGTAATTCATGATTTGTTAAAAAATGTTAGTGGCTGGCTAGTTAAAATGGGATATTGTGATTTCACAAGACTGTCTTAGAAGTGATCATTTGAAAATGTTAAATTTGAAAAATGTGCACTTAGAGAAAATATAAAAATAAAGTGTTGCATATTGATATTTATCTGTTTCTATATACATTTATTGTGAGAAATCATTAAGATGATCAGTGTTTCCACAAAGATAAATATCATTAATTATTAATAATAACAGAGTTAAAGGTAAATTGAGCAAATTGGCTACTTCTGGCAATTTATTTAAGTGTGTATCTAACTGGTAGCCCTTCGCATTAATCAGTACCCAAGAAGTAGCCCTTGGTTTCAAAAAGGTTGGTGACCCCTGTTCTATACAATATTCTATCTTGGATGGTTCTGTGCGGTTTAGTCATATGACCCATTTTATTGAATGATGCCATGCAAACAATTACTTTTGAAGGATAGGTGACTTTCAAAGCAAGAACGGCATATCTTTTTTATGGCCTATTCAAGATGGTAAGGTTGTTGCCGGGGTCAGAGGTCAGGTATTTAGGTACATGTTCTATTCAATTCAATTTATTGGGAACATGTTAAAAATTCACAAGCACATATTTTGCTCAAATGATCAACCATCCAAAAGGCGTGGGAAGAAGCAGGGCTTGTCTGGTCTCACTCCTGTGCCGTAAGCAGCGAAGATAATAAATAAAAATGAAAAAAATAAATGGTAACAGGAGATACAAAGTGACAATTCCTCATTCCTCATTCAACTCTGACATATTCAACCACAGGAGTCAAACTCAAGGCCCGGGGGCCAGATTTGGACTGCCACATAATTTCATGTGGCCCACGAATGCCTGGAAATAATATGCATTAATAGTGTTTTATCCGTTCTTACTAAAGGTATTCATTCTTTCCATATGAGAAAAGTATATGTACTGCTGAAATTGCATACGTTTTAAACTTTCATATTATCCACTATTGCAACAAATATTATGTACTTTATTATATACAGTTTCCAAATATATTTTTTGTCAAAATAAAAAATATTTACGTAAATATCTGCTTATGATTTCAAAGTAAATTATCCATCAAATTTTACACAGTAAAACTGGCAATAGTTTATGGTAACATTTATGGTGGTTTTTGCAACATATTGTAAATAAAATATAAAAATCCTACCACTGTTTTTTTACTCTATAAAGTTCTGGTGACTAAGATGCCAGTTTTTACGGTGTGTAACTGTAAATGGAAAACCAGTACCACAGTTCTTTACAGTAAAACAACTGGCAGTTTAGGCGCCAGAATTATTATATATATGTTTTTTTTCATTTGCAACACTTATACGTAGTAAAAAAACACTGTAAATTCTATGGTAAAATTCTGGTGACGAACCTGACATTTTTTCCCGTAAAAAAACAGTGGTACTGTTTTTCCGTATACAGTAATATTTTGTAAAAAAAAACAAAACACTATGTATAACAGTACCTTTCTGGTGACTAAGTTGCCAGTTTTTTTTACTGTAAAATGTACATATTTTTATTTACAGTGTATATAAGACATATATATATATATATGTATATATATATATAATATATATATATATATATATATATATATATATATATATATATATATATATATATATATATAAAATAATCAAATGTCAAGGCAAATTCATAAATTATTCACTGTTCCATGTTATGTACGGCGGGAGAAGGAGACGACACCACGGCAGAACTCGGTTTAACCGGTTTATTAAACCTTTGATGAATGTGTAGGATGTGTATGCTACTTCAAGTGATGGGTGCAAGACGATGTGTAGAATTAACCATTAGAATGTTACCAGGCTTTGTTGTCTGTGCGTGTTAGATGAATCCTTCATCAGACCAAGGGGGCAAGGCGAGAAGGCACTCCGTGGGCAGGCAAGCAGTCGGGGGCTGGAGAGAGGTAACGAGGTCCGTGTCCAAACAGGGGTCGAGGATTGGGGGAGTCAGTCCAGAATCCAGAGGGAGGTCGAGAAACACAACTCGATCACGGAACACGGGGGATGTACTGCAGAAGACACAATGGACAATAGACACGGGAAACAAGGAAGTCACAGGGAGAGCGAGCAAGTACGAAGGAGGGAAGCCAGAGACGAGATGCTTACTACAAGAGTGAAAGTACGTTACGGCAAAGGATCATCAGGTCCGCTGATTTTTATACTGTCCTCCCTCATTAGTCCCAGGTGCGCTGATCAGTGATTGTCTGCAGCTTTGCCGGCGCGTGGACGTGATACACCCAGCGCGCTCAGGGGCGTGTCCTGGTGTGCTACCAGCGGAGATGCGGCCAGAATTTGCTGCCGATGAAAAGCGGGGTTGAGCCCCCCCTTAGGCAAGGCACCCAACGAACGCTGGAGAGCATTAGGGTTGTCACGGTAGAAATCCTCAATAAGTGAGGGATCGGCAATATAGGAGAATGGCACCCAAGATCTGTCCCCTGGTCCATATCCTTCCCAGTCGACCAGGTATACAAGCCCCCTACCTTGGCGACCGACCCTAAGGATTTCCTTGACCGTCCACACCTGGTCGCCATTCTCCAGGAACCTAGAGGGGGGGCAGGGGTAGAAGGGGACAGAGCGCTCTCCGCTACCGGTTTAATCTGGGATACGTGCACAACAGGGTGTCGCTTGACCGAGGGTGGGAGAGCCAACTTGACAGAAGCGGGGTTAATGATAGTTAAAATGGGATATAGACCCACGTAAGGTGGGGATAATTTCTTTGATGGTACCTGGAGACTGAGGTCCTTCGCTAGCAACATCACTCGCTGTCCCGGCTGATAGGATGGAGCCGGGATGCGATGACGATTTGGGCGCTGCTGCACATCCTTTCCGAAGCCCTCTCCAAAGCTGCTTGGGTGGCTCTCCACACCCTCTGACCCCACTTGATGTGGGCCTTCGTCGAGGGAACAGCGATCTCCTGCTCTTGCTGGGGAAACACGGGGCATTGATAACCCAAAGAGCACTCGAAGGGAGACATACCGGTAGCGGAGCTCTTCATGGCGTTAAAAGAGTATTCCACCCAGGGAAGAAACTTGCTCCAAGATGTAGGCTGGCGGTTAGCGATACATGGTCTCCAAACTCTGGTTCGCCCTCTCCGCCTGCCCGTTGCTCTGAGGGTGGTACCCTGATGTGACGCTGACCGAGGCCCCAATCCCTTTGCAGAAAGCTCTCCACACTTGTGAGGTAA
This sequence comes from Entelurus aequoreus, assembly GCF_033978785.1. Classification (NCBI taxonomy): domain Eukaryota; kingdom Metazoa; phylum Chordata; class Actinopteri; order Syngnathiformes; family Syngnathidae; genus Entelurus; species Entelurus aequoreus. Next base: position 43,248,767 of record NC_084738.1, on the reverse strand, counting down.
ACTGGTGGCCCCGGTCAAAAACGATGTCCACAGGAATACCATGCTGCTTGATGACGTGCAGGGTGAGGAGGTCAGCTGTCTCAGAGGCGGAAGGTAGCTTGCGCAGCGGAATGAAGTGGGCTGCCTTGGAGAAACGGTCCACAATAATCAATACAGTCGTGTTGCCTCTGGACACTGGCAATCCCGTGATGAAGTCCAGAGCAATGTGCGACCAAGGGCGGGCAGGAATCGGTAGAGGCCAAAGGAGACCAGCAGGAGATCTGTGTGAGGGCTTACTGCGGGCACAAGTGGTACAAGCAGCGATGAACTCACGTGTGTCCTTAGCCGTGGATGGCCACCAGAAACATCTTTGTAGAAAAGATAGGGCGCGTTGAAACCCTTGATGACAGGAGAATAGGCTAGAGTGCCCCCAATCCAGGACCCTGGATCGCAGCTCCCGATGGACGAAAAGTTTGTTGGGGGGTCCACCCCCAGGTCCCGGATTGGAGCGCAGCGCGGTCTTGACGAGGTCGTCCACTTTCCATGATACCATTCCCATAATACGCACAGGAGGAAGGATGGGTTCGACCACCGTCGGACCAGTGGGTTCTTCCATGTACTGTCTAGATAGCGCGTCCGCTTTAGTTTTCTTGGATCCAGGTCTGAAAGAGAGTAAGTATCCCGAATCGACAAAACAATTGTTGCCAACTTGCCTGGCGATTGTGTCAGTCTTCTGGCCGCGTCGTAGTTCCGCTCAGCCTGAGAGAGACGCCTGGAAAAAAATGCACAGGGGTGAACCATGTTATCAGTTTTGGAGCGTTGAGAGAGAATAGCCCCTATCCCTGAGTCCGACACATCCACCTCCACCAGGAAAGCACAGTCCAAGTCTGGGTGGATGAGGACTGGAGCTGAGATGAAGCTACTTTTCAGATCCTCAAAAGCCTTACTGGCCTTATTAGTCCAAAAAAAAGGAATACTGGTAGACCTAAGCGAATGAAGCGAAACGGCTATCCTGCTAAAGTCCCGGATAAAGCGTCGGTAGAAGCCAGCGAACCCAAGGAACCTCCTTAGTTCAGTTCTGGTGAAGGGTTGTGGCCACTCCAAAACAGCCTCAACCTTCTTAGGGTCTGCCCTGACCTGGCCCCTCTCGACCACAAATCCCAATAATTCCACCGATGAAGCATGGAAACAACACTTCTCCGCCTTAACAAACAGACTGTTCTCCAGTAGTGGTTGAAGGACGAGTCGTACGTGCTGCTGGTGTTCTGGCAGGCTGCGAGCAAAAATCAAAATATCATCCAGGTAGACAAAGACAAACTGGTCCAGCATGTCCCGGAGAATGTCGTTTACCAGAGCCTGGAAGACAGCAGGAGCGTTAGTAAGTCCAAAAGTTATTACCTTGTATTCGTAATGCCCTAGATGGGTGTTGAACGCTGTCTTCCACTCGTCACCCTCTCTAATCCGTACCAGGTGATAGGTGTTACAGAGATCCAGCTTGGTGGAAACTGTGGCTGGAGCCAAAGGCTCAAAAGAAGAATTAAGCAGCGGTAGGGGGTACTTGTATTTGACGTTGATGTTGTTAAGGTGACGGTAGTCGATGCAGGGTCTTAAAGAACCGTCCTTCTTGGCCACAAAAAATAACCCATCCTCCAGAGGAGACTTAGAAGGCGTGATGATGCCCGAGGCTAGGGACTCCGCGATGTAGTCCTTCATGGCCTCTTTTTCCGGGAGTGGCAGGTTGTACATGCGACTGGAAGGCAGGGTGGCGTCGGGAAGTAGCTCGATAGCACAGTCGTAGGGTCTGTGAGGAGGTAGGGCTTGTGCTTGTTCCTTGCTAAATACTTCGGCATGATCGTGGTAGCACTCCGGTATCTGAGCCAGATCAGCATGAGGAATAATGGTTCTGGGACGTCTGACCAGAGGAGATGCAGACTTGAAGCAGTTTGTGTGGAATGTGGTGCTCCACGCCATGATATTCTCCGAGGTCCAAGAGATGTGTGGGTCGTGTTGTTGAAGCCAAGATCTCCCGAGGACTAGCGGGGCGACGGGTGCTTCCAGCACCCAGAGACTTATGGTCTCACTGTGGTTCCCAAAAATGGTCAGGGATATGGGCTCCGTGCGGTATTTGATGGGTCCCAACGGGCGCCCATCCAGGGCTTGAGCAGGGAGACTCTTCTCCAGGGGCACAAGCAAGAGGAATACCAGCTTGCTGAGCGAACTCGTAGTCGATCAGACTTTCATCTGCTCCAGAGTCCAAATATGCCCCCACTTGAACGGTCCTAGTGTTCCACGCCGGAGTAGCGGGGAACAGGATGTCAGGGTTCTCTTCTTCCCGGGGAAACCACGTGTGGCTCATTAAGATCCCTTCTGCTGGTGAGCCTGGCCTTGTGGTCTAGCTGGACAGTTAGTTGCGGATGATATGCCCGGCTAGACCACAGTAGAGGCAGAGACACTGTCTATATCTCCTCTCTCTCTCTCTCTCTCTGTCTCTCTCTCTTCCATGGACAATCGGGTTCTTCCCAACTGCATGGGCTCCAGGGTAGTCATCAGAGGAGGTGGAGACCTGTATAGTTCGACTGAGCTCTGGTATGCAGGTCGGGGATGGACACCAGGGGTGAAGTTGGTGGCCCTCTGTGCTCTCTAAGCTGTACGTTCTGAAAGTCTCTGGTCCTACAGTAGTGCCGCCTTGATGAGGGCCCTGCAGGATGTGGGTCTGTCCCTCAGCAGTCTGTCCTTGATTTCTTCCGAGAGGCCCCAACGAAACGCGCTCAGGAGAGCCCGGTGGTCCCATCCACTGTCAGCAGCTAGAGTGCGGAACTCAAGGGTGTAGGCAGCAACAGAGCGCGATCCCTGGGGTGGTCGAAGACTGCTCGGAACTCGGCCCGGAAATCAGCGTAGTCGGTGCTCAGGCCCACGGTCCTGTTCACGGCTGCAGTAGCCCACTTGAGTACCGGTCCGGTGAGCAGAGCAAAAATGAAGGCGATTTTGGCCCCGTCGAGGGTTGGTGCTGAAAAATGAGATCACATTCCACCAATAACCCCCTACAAAGTTCAAAATCGCCCTCAAAAGGCCTCGAGCTTGCAATCTTGGGTTCCCGGTCTTGAGTGAAGCTACCTGGTCCCCAGGCTGTGGAGACAATCTGGCGAGCCGCGGGCTCGGGAGTCATTCTCGGACTCAGGCTGTCCAGCCTAGAAAACAGTCTGGTGAAGGCTCTCTCCAAGTTGTCCTGCAAGGCAGAAAAACAAACCTGGTGTTCGTTCACAACAGCACTCATGACCGCCAGGTCAGGTGTCCTGGGGAATCGGGACTGAGGCTTGCCAGTGTCGCCTGGTTCCGACATGGTTGGCCGTAACATACTTTTATGTACGGCGGGAAAAGGAGACGACACCACAGCAGAATCTCGGTTTAACCGGTTTATTAAACCTTTGATGGGTGATGGGTGCAAGACGACGTGTAGAATTAACCATAAGAATGTTACCAGGCTTTGTTGTCTGTGCGTGTTTGATGAATCCTTCGTCAGACCAAGGGGGCAAGGCGAGAAGGCAGTCCGTGGGCAGGCAAGCAGTCGGGGGCTGGAGAGAGGTAACGAGGTCCGTGTCCAAACAGGGGTTGAGGATTGGGGGAGGCAGTCCAGAATCCAGAGGGAGGTCGAGAAACACAACTCAATCACGGAAGATGTGGAATGTACTGTGGAAGACACAATAGACATTAGACACGATAAACAAGGAAGTCACAGGGAGAGCAAGCATATACGAGGGAGGGAAGCCAGAGACGAGATGCTTACTACAAGAGTGAAACTACGTTCCAGGAAAGGGTCATCGGGTCCGCTGGTCTTTATTCTGTCCTCCCTCATTAGTCCCAGGTGCGCAGATCAGTGATTGTCTGCAGCTTTGCCGGCACGTGGGCGTGATGCACCCAGCGCGAGCAGGGGCGTGTCCTGGTGTGCTGCCAACGGAGGTGCTGGCAAAACTTGCTGCAGATGAAAAGCGGGTTTGAGCCGTGACATTACAAGCAATAACTGCAATATGGTCCTCAATGAAAATTAGTTTGGCACCTCTGTATTAAAAAAATCATCTCCAAGCTTCAGATAACTGCTGTCTTGAAATATATTATTGATCTTGGAGGATATCTCATGCAAAAAATGCTGAGGTCAAAGGTCATATCTGGACAGTCTTTTGTAGGAGGTCCTGTCATTCACAAATTTTAACTAACAGATTTAAAATGATGACGGGCATTCAATGTAAAATTGAAATTTTCCTGAGGTTAATGATTTTTTTTTAATCTAAAATATATATTACTGATATGTATCAATTGTATTATTAGTTTATGCAATTTTATGTTTGAAAACAAACCATTGATCCTTTACTGAATAGTTTTTTTTAACAGAGCAAGAACCCCGCTCAATTAGACCTATTTCATTTTGACTTAAATGCACATAACTAGGGTCAAGGTAAATTTTGTCCCAATAAATTGGTCAATACCTACAGAAATACTGTAAATTACGTCCCAATTAATTTGTCAAAACCTACAGAAATACTGTAGAATGTGTCCCAATACATTTGTATTGACCTATAGACCTATTGAAATACTGCAAATTCTGTCCCACTAAATTCGTCAATACCTACATAATTATGTATTTGTGTATTTTTACATTGGGAGACAAACTTGCTATGAAAAAACTTGAATTCAAAACCGGATGCAAATGATTGTCAGAGGAATCAAACAGCGAGATGAAAGCTGCAAGGAAGAAAAACAAACCAACATGGTGGCCTCCTGATAAATTATTTGAATGAGTCATCATTCATGCATATGTACAAAAAATATTGATTCAGTAGGACGATGCATAGTTGATACTAAATAAACATTTTTAGACTTTTCACATTAAATATGTTCTATTAGCATCAATGTTATTTTCGAGAAATGCCAAAAAAGACAAAAGATAAGTTGTTTCATTTATATACCATAAGACGTTTGTAGTTAACAAAATTCAATCTGTACTCTTGTTCACTCAACATGCAGATCCTTTCTGAGGAAACAGGCAATCGTTTCACGTGCGATTTTCTCTTCCTGCTCATACTTTCATTTCATGTGGCATCCCCCAGCAACAGTTTTGAAAACAATGTATCATCTTTTTGTTCTAACAGATCACTCTTGATTAGGACATTAGAGGCTGAACGGGAGGCGTCAAAATTCCGATGAAAGACGCAGTGCGAAATCCTAACCAGCACATTTTGTGTTCCCATTGAAACAGCCAATGTGTCATGTGGAGACCCAAAGTAGGCAAATTTAGTGTGGAACCCTAAGGCTCATTAAAGCGTGTTAGTATCTGTGTCATGTCAGGACAACCGAGTCACAGCCAGTTTGTATCCTCACCTGGGGTTTTCCAGGGGCCATTGTAACACTTGTGCTTTGTTGGTTGTCTTCATAAAGCATGTAGGCATAAAACAGTTTAATAGAAAACAAGAAAAACAGGAACATTTTCGCTGCATCCTGCGCCCTTTTGAAATCTCTAAAGCAGGCGTTACCAAAGTGTGGTAGAGAGAGCCTCACCTTGGTGCACAAAATACAGCTGGGGCCTCCCCTGCAGTACTAACTAAAAAAACACGTGTCCCCGTAGTTTTCTTCTCAGAGTAGACACTGTTGACATAATTTAATTTAGCCTAGCAGTTTGGAAAGTTGGTATTTTCCTTACTCATCAAGCTGATGCACCTTCCCTGAAGTCTACTCCTGCTTGAAAAAGCCCTCTCCCACCTTTATCATGTTCATGTATATACAAAAAAAATCAGTTGTATGTAAAAATTAAACATGGTTGTAATGACTAAGCAATATTTTTAATCAAATCTTAAAAAAAAAAAAAACATGGCCGACTATCTCGATAAGCAGTTAGCATTAGTTGATATTATTATAGTTGATTATTGCTAAAGACCAGTACTATTACCAGCATGCTGGATTTTTGTATTAAGATTGAATGGGAGAGTGGCTGGTTTCAGAGGGGACAACCAGTGTATATCAAACCAAATGTGATATTCCATAGGTGAATCTATTTTTTTTTTTTTTAAATGTAGTTGTTCTACAGAACGTTATCATTATTTCAAAAATGACAGACATAAAAAACACCTTGATGCTAATTTCCATTCATTTTTTTATGCTTGTCCCTCTCGGGGTTGCGGAGCTGGCTGCAGCCCATCCAAGGCAGGGTAGACCCTGGACAAGTCACCACCTCATTGCAGGGCCAACACAAATAGACAGACAACATTCACACTCACATTCACACACTAGTCCCATAGTAATTATCTGCCATTTCTTTGTGTTTAGGTGTTCCACAGGTTACTGTTCCATTCCCACTACAAATGCCTTTTACACAGTTAGCCTATATGATACTCAGAGGTGGGTAGTAACGCGCTACATTTACTCCGTTACATCTACTTGAGTAACTTTTGGGATACATTATACTTCTAAGAGTAGTTTTAATGCAGCATACTTTTACTTGAGTATATTTATAGAGAAGAAACGCTACTTTTACTCCGCTCCATTTATCTACATTCAGCTCGCTACACGCTACTGATTTGTATCGATCTGTTAATGCACGCTTTGTTTGTTTTGGTTTGTCAGACAGACCTTCAAAGTAGGATCTATCGCATGCCTGCGTTTCACCAATCAAATGCAGTCACTGGTGACGTTTGACTCCGTTTCACCAATCAAACAGAGCCAGGTGGTCACATGATTAACAAGCTTAAGCTTACATGAACTCAACAAAGCACATCGCGGTACGTAACGTTAGTAGATATTTTGGCTGTCACCGTAGGCTGATGTTAGCTTCCCTGCTATGAATCACTGTCAAATGTACATCGTGTGGGGACATTTATTAACGTACCTGTGTGCCTCATAGACACACACACACACACACACACACACACACACACACACACACACACACACACACACACACACACACACACACACACACACACACACACACACACACACACACACACACACACGCATGCATAGAAACACCAATCAGTGTGTTCCCAGATGCAGCCCACACCTATCAGTTTATAGTTTGCGTAAAGGCTAACTTTTTATTTTCCTTTGTAATCTCTGCCTACTGAGCCTATGGTGCTGTTAAGTTATTGTGGCTCAATTTGCCTTAATTTTTTTTAAGTTAATGTATTATTACTTAATATATATTATTGTTTGCTCTTGAATGCGTCATAATTATCCCCTCAACTCCCCCCAAAATGGACTAACTCGCTGGAATAAAAAAGACAATATAACATACATCCATAAACGCGGATGCATATGAAAAAGTGCAATGTATTTATCTGTACAGTAACCTATTTATTTATTTATATCTGCACCTTATTGCTTTTTTGTCCTGCACTATCATGAGCTAATGCAACAAAATGTCGTTCTTATCTGTACTGTAAAGTTCAAATTTGAATGACAATAAAAACGAAGTCTAAGTCTTAAGTTTTAGTTGCTTAAGAGATATTCCTGGCTCTGAATTTGCTCATTGCTATTTTTATGTTTTTGTGCATTATTTGTTGCCGTCATCAATAAACGAACAGGTTACTCATCAGTTACTCAGTACTTGAGTAGTTTTTTCACAACATACTTTTTACTTTTACTCAAGTAAATATTTGGGTGACTACTCCTTACTTTTACTTGAGTAATACATCTCTAAAGTAACAGTACTCTTACTTGAGTACAATTTCTGGCTACTCTACCCACCTCTGATGATACTATCAATCCTTAAGAGGGGACAGAGAGAAGGAAATGTGTTCTTTATAAATCCATGTGTAAATGTTCCCTATGTTAATGGTTGTCCGAGTGATGCTTTGCTACTTTTTTTCAATTTTGTGTGCCAAAATTCAGATACTGTGTTTTTCACATTTGGAAATCACCAGCAACTAGGTTGTGGGGAACATGATCAAGTCTTGGATGCATCACAATTGGCATGTGGACAATTCTAAAATGATGGGCAAACCTCCAAATATTATTTACCTGCTAAGAAGAGGGGAATTAGCAAGAAGATGAATAAATCAGGAGAGAATAATATGCACAGTGTGTGACAAAAGATATGGATGGGCAGATACGACACACATCTTCGATGTGCGTGCTTTCTTTAACAAGGGGCAAAGTATCTAGACATTCCGTGGTTATGGAAGGCACTAGCAATGAGATGTTTAACTCGTTTGTATGAAAACACGGACTTGTTTATGTGAAATACGAATGCATCAAGAAAGCGGCTTTAGATAGTTGCGGTTTGGGGGGAAAAATTGTGGTGCAATGGATCTTACCTTATATCGATGAAATTTGATTGTGATGTATTTTTAACAAATTATTATCCTAATGGCCTTTTATAAGGCCCACATACCTCACAACAACTACTTAAGGCAAGCATAGCTGAACAAATACACACATTCACCTCCACGTTGGAACATAAGGTTTGGCAACTGTGAGATTTACAAGAGAAACGGGAATCTTGATAAAAGTAAAACTATTTGCACAATGTGCTACTCTGCTGTCAAATACACTGGAAGCATAACTGATCGTATAACTAATTTGAAATGAATCATTATCCACTAGGCATATTCAAATCATGATGCATCATGATCAGGATGTAAATGGTCAGTCAGTCAGTTTGTTTATTTCGAACATGCATACAATACAATTACAATGTAATACATCACATATTTCCAGTTGTTTCATTGCAGCATGTCAGTAAAGGAGTTAGAAGAAGCAGAGCGTATTTAATCCTACCCCTTTTCGTATAATAGCAGTTTTATCCTATTTATTTGTTCTCTATTTGTAACAGAACAGTGAATAAATAAATGAGTACATACATTGATATCGTATCCAATAAAATCTCCAAATAATGCAGGGGTATCGCAAAAGGGACCTTCGATGAGTTTTCTCTTTTCTGACTTGTACATGTTGTCACAATGTTGGATACTCGTGTTAAACAATTCCAAACCGTCAAATCATAAGTTCTGCAGTATTTTTGTTGTATATAACAGTGGGCCATTTGTGACATTGCATATTCCAGGACGTACTTATGTGGGCAACCTAGTATTTGTTGTGGGCCAGTCTCCTCCACCCTCTGCTGGTATTCCTTTTTGTTTCATTCCCCGCCTGTAGTGATGTCAACAGAATAAATACTTCTGTTTATTTTTTCCATAACTTTTTACAAGAGACTGTTTTGTCAACATGAACATGCGCACAATAACACCGACATGTGACATGCAGTAACAAATTCTGGTAAATGCAACTGTTTATGCAGGTCTGTATCAATCCATGAATTGGCAATTGTACCTAATGTTGTGACCGGTGAATCTTACTAGTGTTTTTCGGACTATAAGGCTCACTTAAAATCCTGTAAATTTCTCAAAAATTGACAATGCACCTTATAACTTGGTGCCCTGGAATGTAATTCTGGTTCTGTGTACTGATCTCGAACCAATTGTATTTGGTAAATGATGTAATGACAAGTGTGACAAGTAGATGGCTGTCACACATAAGAGATACCTGGGTCGTGCATAAAGAGAGTGTGGCCAACCAAACAGGCGCCGTGTTTGCTACCAAGGTCGTGTGCGGCTGTGCCCGGAAGCATGCATTGCGGTTGTTCCGACATTAGCTTTCCTGAATAAATAAACCAGAATAATACGTTGCCAGCATACTCCAGCTCATAAATTTACAATAAAACATGCTTTAATTTTGTCAAAGTATAATTTGGCAGCCGTATTTGACGCACTCTGCGACTACATTCATGCAGTGTTTAGAGACCCTCAGGCTCGCTAACAAGCACCCGATGGCGCAATGAACATAAAAAAAATACACAGAACGACCCCAAAAAATACATTACTCTCATTTTGGTTTGTACATAATTTTAACAGTTTGCAAATGCACCAGGTCGTTGAATAAAAATTAAAAAAAAAAGATTTAATAAAGGGTTTAAATGCTCTCGATAGCCAACATTATGTATTATTCTAATTGATCTTTCTTTTTTTGTAACAGGCTAAAAAAATGTGTACTTTTGTAGTTATTTCACCATATTTCTGCACAATACCTCAGGTGTGGCAGTAGAGGATGAGTAGTGATTTTCGGTCCGGAACATTTTTGCTTTAATTATTGACGTGTTATTGCCATTTTATGTTGTCTTATTTTTTATATCAGATTTTCAGTAAATTTTTTCATCTGTTATTACACTCAAAATTTGGTATCTTTTAGTCTGTCAATGTCAGTCTATTTGTGTTTGTGTTTGACTTTCTCTTCTGCTCTTACCGAATTCAAGGATAGTCTATTTTTGTCAAACTATCTCTTTAATTTATGCATTTCTTCTGTTATTATTTGTATTAGCTTCTGTTTGTTCTCTCCTGAACAAAACACTGACATTGTGTGGTGTGTTTACCTCACACAAGACACTGTAGTTGATGGCTCTCCAGTGTTGACAGCGAACTTTCACTTCTGATACTTGTCTTCTTTTCGGATTGTGGGTAAAGCAACGTAAAGTTTTTCTGCAATTTGTGCGGGTGGAGCAGCCGCATGCTGCACAACAGGTCATTTTTACACGTATAAAAACTGATGAGGAAGCGCCGCATACACATAGCATCAGTTTAAAGTTGGTAGCATACATGGCGCCCTGTAGTCATGTGAGTGCTTTTTGACCAATCATTGAGGAGATTGCCTGAAACCGGGTTGGCCATACTTTCGCTATACACGACTCATCCTAGTGGTATCTGTACCACAGTTTGAGAATCACTAGTCTTTGCTGTATATTACCAAATACGTCAGCAACCAAAGGAGGAGCCAGATATACATATTTATAATTAAATATGATAATATGAAATATTATTTAAAAATCATTAATAATCCATTTATAATCGAATCGTAGCACCTGGATCGTAATCGAATCATGAGGTGCCCAAAGATTCCCAAACCTCTACGACTCACTGCAACTCTTGTCCACATTGGATTGTATTCCTGCCACAGTTATCCTGTTTTTTAATTGAGCTGCCAAGAGGGGGTCACCTCACAGGGCACTGGAAGGTTGGATGATTATCTTATTTCCTTCTTCTTCTCTTCCTCTTCTCTCAGCATGATTGCATCTTTTCTCTGTGACTCGCATTTTCTGATCATCTTCACTAGTCTCCCTCCCCCCGGCCCGTGGTTACCTATTGGTCTCACCCCCTCCATCTTCCATTAATCACAATGTCTTTCTCCTACAGAAAATGTAGTTAACAGACAGATGACTGCAATCAGCTCTGGTTCACGCTTGGGTCAGTCCGTACATATATATTGTGTGTGCGAGACAGAGAAAGTGCCATTGTGTCTAATGTAAGGAAGTGATTGACGTGCACTCTTACTTGATTGATGTGCAATTCCGACTTTTAATAAATTCCACGCAAGATTGAATGCCATGGGATCTGCATATGGCAGCGGTTTTTGATAAACCCTCCTCTCCTCAACATAATTGAAAAATGACTCTTACCATTGGGATCCTACTGTAAAGAAATCTAGCCATTATGTTGATAAAGTGTGCAGGTGCTAAGGAGAAATAAAATGGCTAACAAGAAAAAAATATATACATAAAAAAAGAATAAGGTTGTCATTATCTAAAAAAAACTATTGGAATTGTCCACCGTTTGCGTGTTGTTTCCATAGGTATTACACAGGGATCTGTTCTGTGCTTACTACTCATTGTAATCTATTTTAAGAAAAGTCCTCACAACGAAGAAAAACATAAACCATGAACAAGGACTACAGCACAAATAAAAGCTTTATAATATTGTCTAACCAGCAGTATTACAGATGGTCCGAAGACAAGAGAGAAACGAGGATAAATATGTGAATTCATGCAGGGAAAAGAGTAGACAAGTGGGAAAGGATGCTTAAGAAGCCAGATAGCAATGGAGCGGGGGGGGCAGAAATACAAACAAGGCGAGGTGTGCAGCTGTAATGGCTGATGTGGAAACTATCAGGGAAAATGTGCCCTATTTGAGCACAGATGAAGTCATTTGCGCTGCAGCAGACAATTCGTTTTATAGCGACTTGCGCTAAAGCACAAAGGGCCACCGGAGATAATAGGAAAGCAGGGATTCCGTCGGGCAACCAAAGAGCAGTATGAAGACAAATGGATTGACGTATGTGCTATGGTGTAATGGAGTCCCAGGTGGAGTGGCGACATTGGACTTAACCGTTTTGTTCCCCCCCAATGTGCCATTGTTTGAATACAAAATGTAAATTCTTAACATGAGGGTTGGAAGTGAGGGTTGGACTCCGCCAAGGCTGCCCTTTGTCACCGATTCTGTTCATAGCTTTTATGGACAGAATTTCTAGGCGAGTCAAGGCGTTGACAGGATCCGGTTTGGTGGCTGCAGGATTAGGTCTCTGCTTTTTGCAGATGATGTGGTCCTGATGGCTTCATCTGGCCAGGATCTTCAGCTCTCACTGGATCGGTTCGCAGCTGAGTGTGAAGCGACTGGGACGAGAATCAGCACCTCCAAGTCCGAGTTCATGGTTCTCGCCCGGAAAAGGGTGGAGTGCCATCTCCGGGTTGCGGAGGAGACCCTGCCCCAAGTGGAGGAGTTCAAGTACCTCGGAGTCTTGTTCACGAGTGAGGGAAGAGTGGATCGTGAGATCGACAGGCGGATCGGTGCGGCGTCTTCAGTAATGTGGACGCTGTATCGATCCGTTGTGGTGAAGAAGGAGCTGTGCCGGAAGGCAAAGCTCTCAATTTACTGGTCGATCTACGTTCCCATCCTCACCTATGGTCATGAGCTTTGGGTTATGACCGAAAGGACAAGATCACGGGTACAAGCGGCCGAAATGAGTTTCCTTCGCCGGATGGCGGGGCTCTCCCTTAGAGATAGGGTGAGAAGCTCTGCCATCCGGGGGGAGCTCAAAGTAAAGCCACTGCTCCTCCACATCGAGAGGAGCCAGATGAGGTGGTTCGGGCATCTGGTCAGGATGCCAACCAAACGCCTCCCTAGGGAGGTGTTTCGGGCACGTCCGACCGGTAGGAGGCCACGGGGAAGACCCAGGACACGTTGGGAAGACTATGTCTCCCGGCTGGCCTGGGAACGCCTCGGGATCCCCCGGGAGGAGCTGGACGAAGTGGCTGGGGAGAGGGAAGTCTGGGCTTCCCTGCTTAGGCTGCTGCCCCCGCGACCCGACCTTGGATAAGCGGAAGAAGATGGATGGATGGGTGGAATTCTTGACATGTTCTTGCGATCACAGGAAACATTCAGGTGTATTTTGTGTGAGTGTCTTGCCACAACATTGCTAAAAATTCTATATTTTACCATATTTTTACATTCTTACAATTGTACATAGTCATCATGATTTTCCTGTCACAACACTCCTTGTGTGCCTCCACAATACCATATTTTCACTATATTTTCATGTTCTTGCAGTTTTACATGTTGAGCAGCTTTTTCCATTTAAGTATCATTTCACAACACTGCTAAAAACGCCGTAATATGCCCCCAAAATTTGTTCCCAAAATTCCATATTTTTCCCATATTTTCGTGTTCTTGCAATATTACATTTTGAGCAGCACTTAACGCGAGCATCTTTTCTCAACACTGTGCGAAAAACACCCTTACGGGCCTTAAAAATTCTGTTTTCACCATATTTTGCAATTATACATGTTTTATATTAAGCATTTTGTCACAACTGTGTGCTAAGAACTCCATAACTTGCCCTCAAAATTGTCTTTTCACCATTTTCTTATTATTTCACAATTTTACATGTTGAGCAGCATTTTACACGAGCATCCCTTCTCAACCTTTTCAATTCAGCATCTTGTCACAACTGTGTGCTAAGAACTGCTTAACTTGCTCTCAAAATTTTGTTTTTAGCATAATTTCATCTTTTTCGCAATCTTACATAATTAGCACAGCTTTTTCAATTAAACATCTTAACAACTGTGTGCTCATATGACTCTGGAAGGGGTATGGCTAAGATGCACACGCAGTAGTTTGCCTCTGCAGTAACTCCGGTGAAAACTGTAAGATTTCATTCAAATTTTGCTTTTTTTTTTATTAAAACTGACAACGCTTGGCCAAATATATGCATGCCTATCACTCTGGGTGAGTTATACTCCGTCAAAACATAGATAACAACAATTATGCCCAAGACACGAAGAGGGAAGCAATCAGAGTCAACTGTGGCTGTAAACGAGCTCGAGGCTAGCGCTGAGATGGCGTCATCAACTTTGGAGAAGTTGCTGGATAAGATACTATGAACAAAACGTTTTGACATGCTTGAGGAAAAGCTTGATGCTCTTACAAGCAAACAGGCGGCATTGACCAACAGAATGGAGGACATGGAGCAGCAAGGTTCCGACCACGAGCGCCGCATTGAAGCGCTCGAACAAAAACTGACTGAAACGCAGAAGGGCAATGAGAAATTGGCAGATAAAATAGACAAATTGAAAGGTCGCTCAAGACGTATTAACATAAAAATAGTCGGGATACCAGAGCAAGAAGAAAAGGGAAGAATTACGGATTTCGTTGCGGACCTGATACCAAAGTTGTTTGGAGCGGGTTACTTCTCCAAGCCAGTGGTGGTGGACCGCCTGCACCGTGTCCTGCTCCTCGCTATGGTGACGGCAAGCGCCCCAGGAGCATCATCGCAAGAATACACTTCTACCAGGACAAGGAGCTACTTCTTCGACTGAGCCGCGGCCAGGAGCTGATCTACAACGGCCTGTGCGTGTTCCTGTTTCCAGACTACGCAGCGCAAAGACGGGCCTTTCGAGAGGTAATAAACATGCTGCGGGAGAAGGAAATCAAGTTTATGCTACGTTTTCCATCTCGCCTGCATGTGGAGTACAACGACCGGGTAAAGGTGTTTACCTCTCCTACAGACACTAAGACCTTCATTATAAAACATCTTATGGCTAATCATCAATAACGGCTCTACCACACAAGGCTTATGATAAGCATAAAGCAGAAATACACTTTTTCACTGAGGTTTATTTCACCAGAGGACGCAGGGAAAAAAAAGAAAACACTTCGCTGCCGAGCTATTGCTTGGAGCAGTGAACGCAACTACTAGCATGCGCCCTGCGCCTGAAGATGGGGGTGGGGTTGGTGGACTGTTGGACTGGGGAATCGACGTCTTATGGACAACATCACAATGGAGATTTCACTCCAAAACATTGAACTACACACGATAGGGACAGAGGGAGGGGGGAACAATGGGGTGTGAGTGTTGTGTATGTGTGAATCTGAGCATGAATGTGGAGGAGAGAGGTGCACAATCATATTTCAACTTACCAATTATTAAGGTTTTTTTTTCATGTAAGGATAGAATACCCTAAAAAACTTTAATTTCAACTTGTAAGAAAAAAATCACTAGTTTCATGGAACGTCAGGGGCTTAGCCAAAAATAGTAAAGCTGGGAAGGTTTTTTCACACTTAAATTCATTAAAAGCAGATGTTTTATTCTTACAAGAAACACATCTCTGTAAAGACAACCAACACAAACTTAAAGCTAGCTGGATATCTCAGGTTTATCATACACCCTTTACTTCACAAGGTAGAGGTGTAGCCATTTTATTTCATAAAAATGTGCCTTTCATACTTGCAACAAAAATAATTGACCCTAACGGAAGATTTATTTTATTAAATGGTCATATTACATCCTACCCAGTAACTTTTTTGAATATCTATGGACCAAACACCGATGACTCAAACTTTTATCATAGAGTCTTTGGTCTACTTCCTGATGATAGCTCCTCTCATATCTACATTGGTGGTGATTTTAACTGCCTTTTGGATCCCACTTTAGATAGATTGTCAACTAAATCTCATGTAATTGCTAATTCAACTAAAACTATTAATAATCTTATGAGATCAAGAAATATCATAGACATATGGAGAACAAAACATTTTAATAAAAGGGAGTGTTCATTTTACTCCGCTGTACACAATTCTTACACGAGAATCGATTACTTTTTAGTGGAAGCCTCTGCCCTCTCCAATGTCAGTAATCCTGAGTACCACAGTAGAGTCATCTCAGATCACAGCCCTGTGAGTCTGCAGATCCAAATTGATCTCCTTAAAATCAAACAAAAATGGAGATTTAATGCACAATTATTATTATATGAAGATTTTAAAGAGTATATGAACAAGATTATCCAAGATTTTATTGAGGTGAATGATAACGGAGAGGTCTCAGACTCCACATTGTGGGAAGCCCCTAAAGCTACTGTGAGAGGATATATTTCATTTGAAAGCTCAAAACAAAGAGAAGCAAGAAAAAGGCAGAAAGAATTACAAAAATAAATTAAAGAAATGGAAGAAATGCATATAAATTCTCTTTTGCAGTCTGACTAAAATAAGATGCTGAAACTGAAAAATGAATACAACTCTCTTCTTCACGGGGAAGCATCTAAACTCTTACTGGAAAAATAAACAAAAACATTTTGAAATATCTGATAAACCACCAAAACTTCTGTCTAGACAGCTCAAAGGAGATCAAGCCAAAGCTAATATCTACAAAATATGCTCAAAAACATGTGAACCATGTACAGATTTACAGGATATCAACAACAACTTTTATTCAGAATTATATACATCTAGTTCAGCTAAATCGGCTAATGATTTAAATGATTTTTTTTACTCCATGAAACCGACCTCAACTGAGTCCAAATCATCAGAACTCTTTAGACAATACTATTTCAACTGAAGAACTGGTAAAAGCACTGAAATCTTTCTCCTTGAATAAAAGCCCTGGTCCAGATAGATTTGGTGCGGAGTTTTATCAAGTGAAATACTGTCCCCTATAATTAGGCTGACCATACGTCCTCTTTTCCCCGGACATGTCCTCTTTTGCGGGGGTGTCCGGGCAGGGTTTTTTAAATGACTCAAATGTCCGGCATTTTTAGTTATGATTGCGTGTATTTTCAATGTAAGTCTTGGGCAGGGATCGGCATCCCCTAACAACTAAATTAAGGGTGTGCCGTGATGGCACTGCATATATTATCCTCTATTACTTGCACAAACAGCATGCCAGCCCGGCCTCATGTTGTATGAAGCTTTAACATGCACACGTGGGAGACAGCAAGGCATACTTGGTCAACAGCCACACAGCTTACACTGACGGTAGTCATATATAACAACTTTAACACTGTTACGTTACAAATATGCGCCACACTGTGAACCCACACCAAAAAAGAATGACAAACACATTTCTGGAGAACATCCGCACCGTAACACAACATAAACACAACACAACAAATACCCAGAATCCCATGCAGCCCTAACTCTCTAACCTCAACCGACGCACGGAGGGAGGGAGGGTGTGTGTGTGTGTGTGTGGGGGGGGGGGGGGGGGGGGGTTTGGTGCTAGTGGGGCGTGTAGACTGGGAGAGTTAGTGCTGCATGGGATTCTGGGTATTTGTTGTGTTGTGTTTATGTTGTGTTATGGTGCGGAGGTTCTCCAGAAATGTATTTGTCATTCTTTTTTGGTGTGGGTTCACAGTGTGGCACATATTTGTAACGTAACAGTGTTAAAGTTCTTATTTACGGCCACCGTCAATGTAAGCTGTGTGGCTGCTGACCAAGAAAGCTTTGCTGTCATATTCTAGTGCAAGCAGAAGATGCATTCAACATGTGTCCGAGCAGGTAAGCTGTTTAATCAGGCTGTAGAGGGCGCTAAAGGCAGTGCCATCACGCCCAAATTTCGGGTGTCTCCCGGGTAAAGTGGGAGGATTGGCAACTATGACGCTGTTGAACGCCATTCATGAAAATCTCGCGGGCCGCACTAACTTTAAACTGTCATATTAAAGTGCGGGCCGGGGCGCGTGTCTTAGACCCATGGTTTAAACATAGCACAAAGCAATAAAAAGCTTTGTATACAGTGTTATTTCATTTTAAATCTCAAAAGAGTTTTGAGGCTCCCATTGTTTTCTTTCATTTGTGAAACTCGTCAAAATGGCTCTTTGAGTGATAAAGGTTGCCGACCCTAGACTCTAGGGCAGGGGTGGGCAATTAATTTTTACCGGGGGCCGCATGAGCAACCCGAGCACTGCTGGAGGGCCACATCGACAATATTTCAATTAAATTTTGCTCTATATTATTTTTGATATATACCGTAAGATAAATAATAATAATAATAATAATAATTAATAATAATAGTAATACTTCAACATAGTGTGTGTAACAGCATTCCATGACTAATATAAATAAATTAACATTAATTATAAATGACAGTAAAATAAGCACACGTATGACTGAGGAGTCATAGTGTAACTTTGTGTGGTGTTTGAGTTGTCCGACTTTTTGTGTGGCCATAAACGCACCAGTGGTTTAGTGGTATGCGTGTTGGTGACAGATGACAAGTTGGTTTTGGCCTGGTTTGTACGGCAGAAAAGGACTAGTTTTTCGAGATAGAGTTGTTTTACTCATGTTTTTGGTGTGGTTATGTCCGAATATAAACAGTTTTGCTCAATAAAGTGATCTATATAATTCCTGTCCTCGAAGCATCTCGATAGACGTTACAATAATTGAACGGTGTTCAATTGAACGGTGTTGACGAACACCGTTAGGGCCGCTTGTTGTCACTGTCACTCAAAGTTGCATTGCAAAATTACATAGAATAAATATGTTTATTTTGTTTAGAATTCAGATGGGATTTGATTTAGTGCGCGGCATATATTTGCTGCGCGCAGCAGACGCTTGAGCAGTGCGCAATTGCGCAGGCACGCACCTTAGAGGGGACGTTGCTTTGCAGTCCATGTCTTGTTGGAAACACGGCATTCTTCATCAACTTTTCTCTTTTTAGCGTCTCGGGTGTAAACCGTGCATCACTTGTCGCTGCATGTGCACCTTCACTCGCAGGTTACACACGGACACACGCCCATAAATAATACTTTTCAAAATAAAAGCAGCACAGTTGTATTGCGCACACGACATAGATGTTTTTTCAACTTTACAGCAGCTGTTCACATTCACTCACAATCACGCACACGCTTACGTCTACACGGAAGTAATACAAATAACGATTTTCAAAACAAAAGCGGCACCGTTGTATTGCACACTCGACATAGATACTTTTTAAAATTTATTTTGTAATTTATAATTGGCCTCACACGGGCCGGACAGAGACACACAAAGGGCCGGATGCGGCCCGCGGGCCGCAGAATGCCCAGGTCTGCTCTAGGGTTAAGTTAAGAAGGGGTTAAACAAAACAAGCTGTGAAGGTGCGCACGCAGAAACATTGGTGAGGGAGGGGCAGAGACACAGAGCGAGAGAGCTAGTGAGTGGAGACAGACATGAAAACAGGAAATGCCGAAAAGTAAATGCAACTTCACGGATGATTTGCGGAAAAATTATTTCTGTTTAGGTCCTGGCCGTGACACATGGGAAGCAGAATGCACTGTGTGCAAAGCAGGAACGTGTACATCTGTGGCAAATAAAGATCTACAAGCCCATATCGACACTACAAAGCACAAAAAAGCTGTGCAGGGCGAGAGCTCGTTTATGACAACCTTTTTCCAAAACACAACATAGAATGTGAGATATAACAGGATAATGCATACATTTGTCATTTGTTTTCAAAACGCTTACAAAAAAGTGGTACCCCAAAAATTTACTGTGGGACCCCATTTGTATGATTTGATGGGGTCCCGGGGACAAAATTCCTTTATTTAAATAAATATATTACTTATGAAGCAAGTTCGAGTATCATTGGCAAATGTTCACCTAGTCCCGGCCTTGGCGTGCTGCCCGCCTTGGCACGCATATATGAGTCCTCTTTTTGGGATTTCAGAATATGGTCAGCGTACATATAATACTTAGAATGTTAAATTACTTTTTTGTAAACAATAAACTTCCAAGCTCCTTGTATGAAGCCCATATAAGTATAATACCAAAAAAGGGAAAAAATCCACTCGATCCAGCCAATTATAGACCTATCTCCCTGCTCAAGATTCTAACTAAGGTAGTAAGCAACCACATAATATAAATTATTCATCCGGATCAGGTCGGTTTCATCCCGGACAGACCTTCTTTCGGCAATGTACGGAGATTATTGAACTTGTTGTACTCGGACCGCACAGGAAACAAAAAGGCAGCCGTCCTGACTCTGGATGCTCATAAAGCTTTTGATTCAATTGAGTGGGCTTATCTATTTCATGTTCTCAAATTATTTGGGTTTGGAGAAAATGTTATAAAATGGGTTAAAATAATTTATTTTGCACCAAAATCATATTTCATAACCAATAATGTAATATCGGATAGTTTTTTAATTGCATCGCGGCGTGAGACAGGGCGACTGCCTTTCGCCCTTACTTTTCAATTTGGCCCTGGAACCACTGGCTATAGGTTTAAGAATGAACTCCAATGTTAAAGGATTTTCAGTGGGCACATCAGAGAGTCTCATCTCACTTTATGCAGATGATGTACTTGTTACACTTACTGAGCCAGAAATTGCATTACCACTTCTTTTAGAATATGTAGATTCTTTTGGTAGAATATCTGGTTATAGAATAAACTGGTCCAAAAGCAAGTTTATGTTCCTAGAGATAATCGACGTCCCACTGGGGTGAGTTTTTCCTTGCCCGTATGTGGGCTCTGTACCGAGGATGTCGTTGTGGCTTGTACAGCCCTTTGAGACACTTGTGATTTAGGGCTATATAAATAAACATTGATAATGTTAAGATCAGTCAAAACCCAGTTAAAGTTGCAGAAAACAATATATCCTATCTCGGCTTAAAAATATCTAAAAATTATGAATCATTACTAAAATTGAACTTTACTGAAGCCTTTGAGAAACTGAAAGGGTGTATTGAGTATTGGAAGACCCTACCTCTCTCTATGTTAGGTACAGTGAATGCTATCAAAATGATCACCCTGCCAAAATGTATCTGAAGCCTTTGAGAAACTGAAAGGGTGTATTGAGTATTGGAAGACCCTACCTCTCTCTATGTTAGGTACAGCGAATGCTATCAAAATGATCACCCTGCCAAAATGTATCTATCTTTTTCAAAATTTACCAATTCTAATTCCTGCAGATTTTTTCCAAAAACTTGAATCTTTAGTTCTAGATTTTGTGTGGGGATATAAAAAACACAGACTATCCAAAAAGCACTTATTCAGATCTACAAAAGAAGGGGGACTGGGTCTTCCAATGTTCAAAAATTATTACTGGGCATCAAATCTGAACGCATTGACCTATTGGAAGATGGGGTTCCCAAAGAATGAATCACTTAATTGGTTAGCGCCTTGCATGGCAGCTCCAGCCATCAGTGTGTGAATGTGTGTGTGAATGGGTGAATGTGGAAATAGTGTCAAAGCGCTTTGAGTACCTTGAAGGTAGAAAAACGCTATACAAGTACAACCCATTTATCATTTATCATTTAATTATGCTCCCTTGTGGCTGAAATTGGAACTGCAGTCATTAGTTAGACCTTACACATCATTGCTATCTCTACTTTTTACTAAACCAGTCTCTTCTATTAAATCAACAAGCCATAGTGGAGTAGTAAGAAATTCTATCAAAATTATTTCTCAAATTAAAAAAACTATTGAATATTTCCAATGTAACTATGTATTCACCATGTCACAATCATGCCTTTATTCCATCGATAACAGACATAGCATTTTTTAACTGGTACTCAAATGGAATTAAATGCATAAAATACATTTATTTCGAGGACAGTCTTGCGTCATTTGAGCAACTGCGAATCAAATTCAATTTGTCCCAACTCAGTTGGTTTTGCTATTTGCAGGTAAGAACATTTATTAAAGAAATTATAATTTATAATTTTTGTAATGTATTAAATCATTTCAAAGGCTCAGCTGGTAAATCAAAAACACCCTTTCTTAGAATTACTAAATTTATCACCCACAAGTAAAAAGCTTATCGCCGAATTTGCCAGCTGCTTCATTATGCCCATGACGTCAGCAGACGGTGTTAAAAGAGCATGAGAACAGGAACTAAGAACAACAATACCCAAACAGCAATGGGAACGGACGCTCTCTCAAATTCACAATTGCTCAATTAACAGAAGACATAGGTTCATGCAGTTTAAAGTGATTCATCGTTTTTATTACTCCAACGTCTTATTACACACATTTTATCCTGATATATCTCCACTTTGTGATAAATGTAAATCTGCTGAAGCATCAATGTCTCATTCGTTTTGGGAATGTCCAATTATTCAATCATTTTGGTCCAGCATTTTCTTTTTTTACTCGGGGGTATATCAGAGAAAACTTGTCCCTGACAGGGATATAATCTTGTTTGGGTGGTCTTCAGAAACACAAAAACTTCCAAAATATATTACAGCTGTGTTGCTGCTCGGGACGGTCTTGGCCAAAAGACTCATTCTCAAAGAGTGGAAAACCTCATCTGCACCCAACTTCAGGAACTGGTTAAATGAACTTGTGAATGTAATGACTCTTGAAAAAACTCTACAAATATGAATAAATGGGAACTAACCTGGAAACCTTTACTGACATATATTGAATCATAACTTATAGACATTTAAAAAAATAAACTGCCATATCTCTTTTGTAGTTGTATTCCTTTTTTATTATTATTATTTTTTGTATTGATCCCACACTACTATTGCTTTTTTTTGTGTCACTTTTGATATGGTTTTGTCACGGTTTACTTGCTTTTTTTTTTTTTTGGGTAACTTTTTATTTTGTATTGTTTTGCATCTGATCAAGCCCTGTGACTTTCTTCTTCTTTAAGTGTGAACAGTGGAGAGGTCCTCGGGAGGTGATCTTGTGATCACTTCCTGAGGATCCTTGATGCAGAGGAATATTCATCCATCTTGCTATGGTCTGGATAGCCTGCTGATCCTGAGCCAGAGCGGGATGGATGGATATATATATATATATATACAATATCTGGGTATTTTTTCTAATAATGTCTATACTGTAAACCTTGAGTTGTTAAAGTTCAAGTGCACCTCTCTCCTTAAGTGTGCATGTGAGTGTGTATGAGTGGATGTGTGCCTGTATGAAGGGTTTGCATGAGCAAAGTATGACTGTCAAATGTGATTTTAACTGTAAAATACAATAAAATATATTTGCAAAAAAACAACTGTGTGCTGAAGATGAACATTTCTGTAATGTTACCATACTTTGTTGTGCAAATTCAGCATAATTGTCCCTGAGTATCTTGTCACAGCAGAGTGCTAAAAATGCCCTAATTTGCCCTTAAAATGCTGTTCTTGCAATTGTATAAAATATTAGAGCAGCTTTTCAAATGAACATCTGTTCACAAACCTGCTAAAAGCGCTATATTTTTACCCCTAAAATATGTATTTTTTACAACATTTTCATGTTCTTGCAATTGTACAATTAGGAGAGATCAGCTTTTTCTACAAGCATACTATCACATTAACATATTTTGCTCCAAAATCCCAAACAGATACTATATTTTACGAAGTATAAACCGCTAGATTTTTTCCCCCAATCTTTCAACCCTGCAGCTCATTTTACTGACGACACGTCCAACTCATGTCCCGCCCATTCAATATGCATGGTGGTCAAGCTAGCTATCTTCTTAATGGGTATTAAGCACCATTCAGCCTTTCTTGAAGAAACAATGCCCTATGCTTGTTGTTTGTGGCTGTACGAATCGTTCAAATAATGAACAGGATAAATGATTCTTCAAAGTTCCTCGAGAGATATTCAAAAAGGGCGGAAGAGGGCAAGATTTTAAGAAACACTGACAAGAAAAGCAGCTCACTCCGTAAAACACCAAATCAACAAGTCTAAATAAAAGACAGCAAATGTGAGCAAAACCTGTAAGAGTTCAACTTTTATCAAAGGCAACAATCCTACATTAAGCTTTCAGGACATACACAATGTTGACATCTTTAGTTAGATTTTGATATTGGCGGGGAAAAACACGTTACTAGTAAATTGCATGTACAACATCAACAAACATGGCAGTAGACATAAAGTTCAATCATGAAATGGTACCTTACCCAAGCAAAAACAATGCATATTTACCCGGGAGAATCTTGATACCAATTTATTTGACCCAGCCACGCACAAAGAAGTTGGAGACTTGGCGTTTCCAAGTTTCCATCTGTTTTGTGGTCTAGAATGACATCTGGAGCACAATACCTCGATTTGTCTGAGAACGCTGCCGACGTATAATCCTTAACATCACTCGACAAATCTTTTTTTTATAAAGTATAGGGATTTATTCCATTGCATAATTAGATATTTTGGTCTTATCTGCTTTTTGCAGGAAGATTTAAGCCTCTTTTGTACTCAGATTTCACACTGCTTGTGTTATGATCCGTTGCCCGGATCATAGTTTATTTACGTTTTTGATTCACTTGTTAAAGTTCCGTTTCAGCACCCCTGTTTTATGTATCCTTGGTCGCTATGGTTATTCATTGAGTTCACCTGCCTCTGATTAGTGTTCGGGACGTTCACCTGTTCCCGGGCACTAATCAGAGAGCTATTTAGTCCTGCCTTTTCGCCTCACTCAGTCTGGTGCTTTTGTTTGTTCTCATGCAACTGTTACATTTATTTATTTTTCATCGTTTCTTGCGATAAGTTCCGCCTTAGTTTTTCCCTGTGTAGCTATCCCGTTAGCTTCCAGTGCTTTTTTGTTTCTTCTGGCCTGATTTATGATAATAAATCATACTCTTACCTGCACGCCGTTTCCTGTCGTTCCGTCTGCACCCTGGAAGCACAATCCACGCATCACCATGCGACCCACCCGTTACAGCCTGCTGTACAACAGCCATCTTGGCTTGTTTGACTACCATCGTTTTTCACTTCCGGGAAGAAGTCACGTGATGGAATACAAACAAATACAAAGGTGCGGATAGTATATGGAGTTTTCGAAATTATGGAATGGGTTAAGCAAATAAATCAAACAATGTACTAAAATTATTCACTTTAAGAAACTGTTCAAACTCAATGTTTACAAAGTACAAGAAAGACAAATCCTGATAAACATCTACAACATATTGAAGGAGAAAATCGTATTCATCTCTTAAAGGATGAATAAAGACTTCAGTGACATTTCTGTTTTGTTTGTTCAGACATGTTTACTGCCATGTTATAAAAATTTACAAAATATTTATCTGTAAATATTTAATTTCACAATATCTGTGGCTTATAGTCCGTTTAGACCAATATATGAAAACATCTTTTTTCCTAAAATTTAGTGGGTGTGCCTTATATAACGGTGCAGTTTACAGTCCGAAAATATGCTACTTTTTATTTTTAAACAAATAGAAATAATTTTTCCAGCCATTTCTTTGTGTTTAGGTGTCTCACATATATCTGTTCTATACCCACTACCTATATAGTACGTAGGTAGGCAAAACTGAGCATTTTAAGCCAATTTCTAGTGCTTATTTTACATATTAGGACTGCATTTGTGTGTCTAAAGGCTAAACATGGGATAAAGAAATGAAGAGAATAGAAATGAATCAGACGAGGCGGAGAAGTGGAGGGAAATGCAGAAGATGTGACGAAGGAGGCAATGACAAAGTATGTGTCAGTGGCATAATTGCAAACCGCAGAGTAGAATTGGAGAAAAAAAGATAGAATGCACGCATGGAGGGGGAGGACGAAGCAGTGGCAGCGGGTCGTACATGTCAGGCTCGCTCGAGTCACAAGTCAATGTCGCGTTGTCAGGGTCGAGGGGAAGGTCGGTGATGAGGAGCGGAAATGTCACATGCAAATACCATATTGTAATTCATCGTAATGTAAAATAACCTTACGGGCAGAAAAGTGGGGATAAAGTATGTTGAAATATACTCCTTTTTAATAAATTCGGGTTGCTCTTTTAAACATAAATATTGTATATTAGTAGTTCAGATCAGTGCCGTTGCTGCATTGTTTACAGTTAATAATGTGGTATGAGTTCACCTGGAGGACATAGAATGTAAAATGAATATTTGAGGGGAAAAGGCTGCTCATCAATTTCTTAGTTATATCCTCGAGTCGTTCCTTTTGACCTGCTTCACCTCGCAATCTACTCATCTTTTGCATTAAATGTTAAACAACATACATTAGTAACGATGGCTGAATGATCTGAGCATAAAGACGGAGACGGATCATGACCCAGGGAGCTTCATTTGGATGCCGCTTTTCAGGCAAACACTTTAAAATTGTGTGAACATTTTTTTCACATTGTAATTTAATGACATACCTTCCTTACAACTAGTGTCCTGTGCAGTGGACATTCGTGATTTTACATGGCTATGCAGCTAATCACGCTAATAATACGCATGTTCCCATCTAATATCAGACTGATATCCAATACCAGAAAAAAACTAATCAATTATATACAGTAAGTGCTCAGGTACAAGCAGTCCTTCAACACATTTACTTTCGCAAAGCTGGACAGCCAGTTAACATCTGCATGTCCTTCAATAAGCGCCAAGCTTGGTCTTTTATTGTGTTTTAGTGAAGTAATTAACAAAAAGAAAGCATGATAGACTATTGCTGGGTTGCATAGGACGTCACGTTTGCGTTGCTCTGTGGCAGTCCAATACACATGATGGTCAAAGAGCTTGAGTGTAGCGTTAAACCAAGTGGGAGCTAAAATGCCACTTTGCTGTGCTATTCCAAGCGTTTAAACCGAGATATAGGAAATACCTTTTAATAGAGTCTTGACATACGTGGTTCATAAACAGAATAAAATCGGGGAGATTACAAAAGTGCGTTGAAGGGAAATGCTGTCAAAAATATCATTTTGCATTGTGAAGAGACATTAGCCATTAAGAGACTGCTATATTGCGTTCAGGATGAGGTCATTTGGTTGTCACCACAAACATTTGCAAGACACAGCTAGAATGTGTCCACATGCATTATCTTGATATACTGTGTGTATATGTATATGTTTCGCATGTTTCCCTGAAGAGGAATGCAAAAGTGACATCCTATGCAACCCAGCAATAGTCTATCATGCTTGCTTTTTGTAAATTACTTCACTAAAACACAAGAAAAGACCAAGCTTGACGCTAATTGAAGGACATGTAGATGTTAACTTGCTGTGTAATCCCCTGACGAGCAGGGAAACCTGCAAAACAGGCTTGTAGGGATGATATATCCTCTGTGTTTTTTTCGGACCTACCTAACGTATATTCCGCTCTACCCCGGTATTTAGCACTGTATAACGGATAAACCACAGAAACCTTGACATTATAAATATATATATATATATATATATATATATATATATATATATATATATATATATATATATATATATATATATATATATATATATATATATATATATATATATATATATATATATATAATAGTATTAAAAGTTTTGTCGGCCAAATTTATGCATATCGATACATCATATCATGTTACTTTGATTAATTGTTTGATGAGTCTAACTAATAACAATTGAATAAATCAGAACCACATGGGGTGCTGGGAACTTTACACGAATGCAGTTTCTGCAAGGTCGCTGCGCGGTGGCGTGTGTGGGCCAAGATCTGTGTTACGGCGAACAGCTGAGATTTTTATTGATACTGTAGTAGAATTTCTGACCTTTGACCTATATTGCATGTCTAATGGGAATGTACGCTCATTTGATTTCTCTCCTCTTCTGTGCCAGTGGGACAAAAGTGAATGTTAAGTCGTGCCAACCTGTCTACAGAATGTGTTGACTGTCTAAAGGATTCGAGTTGTTATGGAACAGATAGGGATAACAGAAAGACATTGACGCATTAGATAACAAACAATGACGCACAAGAGACGTATAAAAATTGGCAGAAGACCGGAACTCGACAGTGATTTTGGCTTGTGTGTGTCTTGTTTGCTCCGGAGTAACATGTGGTCTGTCTGCACGGCCAACTTAATTCAACCTGCACTTCTGATAATGGGTAAATAAATTTGTTGTACTAAACTACTTTTGTTGCCTGTTTAAGCTTCGGACAATCCACTACACAAATTGGCGTCACGAACAGGATGGTTTAGAAGCTACAGGTCGACAGCCGCTCCCGCTCTCTGTCAGGCAGACAGTGTGCTGCACGCGCGCATAACAAGGAAAGCGTTTTGCTTAAAGTGTAAACATTTTCTGCCTGGAGAGAGCCGGATCGATAAGACTAATTGCTGAATCTATTTTTGATAAAAGATAGGTTTAGTCAGGTTCTCCAAAAACAACCTGGAATGGGGTAAATTATGGTTGGATTGAGTTGTTTTATATGTGATCATTTGTCTGTGAGTTTGTTGAAAACTTGTGATTTCTTGTTTTTAACATAAGGGGATTGTTGATAGAATTTTAACCTCTTCATCCTCTGTCGTTGCTGGCAGAGGATGCTTCTTGCTGCAAGTACATCAGAATTAGCCAGAGTTGGATACAGCTAAATTTAAGGCAGGGTTTGCTAACTGGTGTGACATTTGGCCCATACAAATTTATGAAGTCTATGAATGTGCGACATATCTCTCTATGTGGAAACTGCAGCGGTGGAAAAGCCTCATTTTGGGTGACCGTTTGGTGACTCCGGTAAAGGAGATCAACTGAGCTGTATTTGTCACGACGTTCTGTTTAATTGGCTGCAGTATAGATGGATAGAGATCGCGCTCCATATGGTAGAGCTTTGGTGGAGCTTTGGTGAAGCTTTGGTGAAACTGTATGGAACTGACCAAAACATACTGTAGAGCATTGGGTGATTATCAGTGACTCTATGGTGCTTTTATGCTGTTGCCGTGTATTGGTCAGGGAGTAAAACCAGGGGCTTCTCCGCTGAACGGGTTAATCGCCGTTGTATGAGTAATGATGGGACCTGTGTTTGTTAATGAGACGGCCGATTCCACAAAAGCATGCGTGCATTAGTTGTTTATATTGGTCCGGACCAGGGGGGCGTGGTTTTTGGGATAAAAATGTGTGTTTTTTAAATTTTTATATATATATCTGCGTATTTTAATAACTTTTGTGTAGCACCTGGTTTCTTATCTGGTTTAATTCCCCCCTTCCTTCTCGCAACCTCCCTTCACGCTTTTTCTCACAGCCCCGCTATCTGTAAAAGTTGGGAAATTGTCTAAAATGTGTGTGCGTGTGAGAAAGTAGACAAAGTTTATGTACAGAAAACATATGAGTGAATGATCTATCCATTTAATTATCTTATTCCGCTCTCGGAGGTTGGATCGCGGGGGCAGCAGCCTAAGCAGGGAAGCCCAGAATACCCTCCTTAAACTTGACTATTTGTCCATCTAAGAGTGAATGATAAATGTTGTTCTTATTATTAAGGTTCTGATATGATACAGCTGTGCTTCTGGATGAGAAAAATAGTTGTCTATTGCATTTACTTTTAACTGTGCTGGTAAATTCTCTGTGTGAGTGACTGTGTGACGAATATAAATAAAATTAAAAAAAAGGAGTCTCAGCTGGGAGGCATTTGAGATAAGAGTGTGTGCGTGTGACGAGGCTGTGTGAGGCGTGGGCCGAAGAGGTGTGACAATGTTAGGATAGCATTGAGCTAGGATAGCATTGAGCTAGGTTAGCATTAAGCTAGGTTAGCATTGAGTTAGCATAGCATTGGATTAGTTTAACATTGAGCTAGGTTTAAAGAATAAATAAATAAATAAATAAAAAATATATAAATATATATAGTGGACAGCTGTACTCAAATCTGAAGAGAAGGCTGACAGGTTGGTTTTGATAATAGGAAAAATAAAATATACTGTATATGAATAAATAAACATTTAAATATCAATACCTACATTTGGACTGGGACATTGAAGCATTGTTAAATTCATTAGTCATTAATTATGTGTGTAATATACTGTATTGAACAGTCTTGCTGCTTATCTGATCCATCCAGTTCCTGTGTGGAAGTTGCGACAAACACACACATCATAGATTAGGACACATTGTAACTTTGAATTAATAGTTATACAACAAATAAATTTGATAAAGATAAATTGATTTTACATTGACATTTTAATTTTTTTTAGGAATAAACACACAATAAAATAAAAGTTAAATTTATATTCTAAAACATCTAAGGGCAACTGTGCAAACTGTGAAACAGAGTCTGAAGAAGTACAGATAAGAGCCACTCAGCGCCATTGTCAAAACAAAACGTAGAGAAGCGTTAAACAAATTCTAATCAGAAGGAAGACAGACCAAAATATGAGAACTTAAGTAAACAGACAGCAAGTAAACCAGAAATAATAATGTAAATAAATAACAAAGAAAGCAAATTTCTATGTGACATTGGTGCATGTAGAATTACAAATAGAGAATAAAACTAAATGGAAATAACTGTCTGCAAGATGAGCATGACGTCATGAATTGTGCTCGGGTTAGTAATAGATAGATAGATAGACAGATAAAACGTTATTGATTCCTTCAGGAGAGTTCCCTCAGGAAGAAGAAGTAAAAAGTAAACAGTAACTAATAAGGGTATAAATGGAAACAAAATAGAAAAATATTACAAGGAGAATAAAAATAGAACAGTAAAATAAGAGAAACTAGGCAGTAACGACTATGATATAAAAAAGTATTGCACTGTTATTGTTTTGCATTCCCTGTCATCCTAGCCCCCCCAAAGAGGAGTTGTACAGTGTAATGATGTATGAGACAAAGGATTTTTTATAGGCTAAACCAGTAGTTCTCAAAGGAGGGTATGGTGTTTCCGCCCGGACAAAAAAGGGGGGTACTTGAAGGTATGCCAAGGGGTAACTGAGATTTTAAATATTTTAAAATAGCGACAATTCAAAATCCTT
Organism: Entelurus aequoreus; assembly: GCF_033978785.1. Classification (NCBI taxonomy): domain Eukaryota; kingdom Metazoa; phylum Chordata; class Actinopteri; order Syngnathiformes; family Syngnathidae; genus Entelurus; species Entelurus aequoreus. The sequence goes on along the minus strand of NC_084738.1, from coordinate 43,218,090 downwards.
TATAAATATAATTATAGAAGAATAATTCTTCAACAAAATAAATATTTAGAATTAAGTTCACGAGCCCAGATGGATCTCTATTACAATATCCAAAGAAGATTGATGATTGATTATATGTATAGAAATCTTTATTATAATTTAATCACTTGTTTAATTTTTAAAAACGTTTTAGTTATTCTTATATTTTTTTGTCCAAATAAGTCAATTAAGACCACAACAAATGAGCAATATGGTGCACTGTTATACAATTTAATAAATCAGAAAATGATGACATTATGCTGTATTTTATTTTTTTTATTTTACTGGGAAAAAAGGTTGAAAACCACTGCCCTAAATCATATCTAAAGCTAAAGTTATTTTATAAGACTGATTATTTTGGATTATTGTGTTTGTATTGTGAGAGAAGGAGAGAAAGTGAGAGAGAGAGGAAGAGAGAGCAGGTGAAAAAACAGAAGGAGGGTGAAGAGGATGGTTTGAGAAAATATGGGAAAAGGATGTTTATAACCTTACGTTATGTGAATGGTTTCTAGGAGAACAGAAAATAGAAACATTGTGTGAAGTGTAAGGAAGAGATGGATACAGGATGTTGTTTGTAAAGGAAAACGAAAGTGAAGAAAAGATGAGAAAGTGACAAATGAAAGTATTCGTAAATGGTATGCTGTTGATTGTGGTTAGCTGCAAGTTTGTTTATTTGTTTGTTTGTTTAGTTGTTTGAGTGAAATGGGAAGAAATCAATAGGAATAATTACATGCAAAATGGAATAAAACTATGAGTGCGATAGATAATGAATGAATAAATGAAATAGGTTTATTTTGGTCATATAATCAACCATCAACCAATTTGTGTGAGCAGTTTAACAGTAAATTAGACATATTAACAATCATACACATTTACACACAGAACAAAAAAGAAAAAGAATGACCAAAAAAAAAAAAAAAAAAGGAATAGGCGGAAGCCAAAGCTTATATTGGCCTATGATATACATTTACTGAACATTAAATTACCTGGAACATCAACGTTAAAAGATGAAAGTAATTGTTACTATGTTTTATAATGTTCAAAAAACTTTACTTTTCAAGGGTCTCCAAAACCATAACAAAAAACTACATGTGTTCAGCTCATCACTGAGTATGGTACATCATTTAACTCCTAAAACTGAAATACATTTGTGTTTTTATTTTATTTTACTTGACCTATTTCAAAAATCAATATCCCCCGTAAATGATAGTTTTCTCCTCATAATGTAAACAAGCTAAGAATACAAACTGGAAGGCTGCTGTTCTTTACATAATTGCCATTGTTTTAAAATTAAATTATCTGAACATTTAACACATTATGACTTATAAAAAATAGATTGGTATGATCACAACAATAATGCTTTGTGTAATATTGAAATGAGCCTTTTAAGTTTAAGTATTGGGTCTATATTTCTTCTATAAACATTTCCCCAAACTTCAAAACAATATTACATATGGAAAAATAAATGAATAATATAACATGTGCAGACATTTCTTATTCAGCATGTGTTTTACTTTATACCGAATAGCAATGGATTTGGATATTTTTCTTTAATATGTTCAATATGCGGCTTCCAACATATTAATGATCAATTACTATTCTCAAGAATGTAGTTCATATACTCTGTCAATTTCCACTTGATTCAACTTTAATTTTTGTTTCACAATTTGACTTTGCACCATGGACAGGATGCTACCTCATCACAGGGACAACACAGATTGATAGACAGACAACATTCACACACTAGGGCAAATTTAGTCTTATTAATTTCTACATATTGAGATCTATTACTTAAAATAACTACTTAACCACTGTTGTGAAACACCTTTCTAATTTATGGGAGTATTGGGATAGGATTGAGGAAGATGTCTGCTGTGGTGGTGGTTAGTTTGGAAATCAATTTAATAAAAGTAAGTTTAAGTCAGGTAACTTTAAAGTGCAGTCTGACATTTTAGTTTGGAGTAATTTATAGTTTTATTTAGACATTGCAGTACACCATACCATACGCCCGGGAATCGTTTTTGGTGATTTGGCTCCAAAAATTTTTTGTAGTCTTTGGTATGACTCGGCCGGGGTTTTGAACTTGCGACCTGCCGATCTCAGGGCGGACACTCTAACCACTAGGCCACTGAGATGAAGGAGGCAAACCAAATCTCAACAGCTTTCAGTTAGCTACAGATTTTGAGAGTATAATGCGAATAACTATAACTTTACAACTGTTTGCTGTGAATAGTGTTGGATAATAATTACAAATAACAGCCTACATTAATAATTAGAATAAGAGCCGATATGTAAAGTGTTAAAAAGAGGAGAAGTGTGATTAGGGCTGGCGCTTAGATTCATGGCCTTGTGTGTTTGTTGTGACTAGGTTGGATAACCAGTCGGAGACAGGCAAGGCAAGGATATGCAGCTTTGTTTGTGTGGCGTTTTTCATGCAACAAAGTGAAATGAAAGAAAATAAAAGCAAAATTAAAATGCAGACAATAAAAATAAAAACAGTGCGGACGTTAAAAGTTAAAAGATTAAAAGATTTAGCTGAAAGATAAGGAGAAACGTGAATAAATACATTCTTTTGTTTTGGAGAATATCACGTACAGCAGGAGGTCAGAGTGCAAGCATGACAGCTTGCTCGCGCTTACTGATAGACAAATGATAGTTTAAATTAACTTATAGATAATCTTTAAGTGAATTAAAAGGGTACTTAAATACACATGAAGTAGTACGTATAATCTTTGAATTAAGGTTATTGATTAGCAATTAATGGGATAGTTAAGACTGTAATTTTAAAACGTGATATGCAAAATTGAACTAACCGAGAGGATATGAAAACGATGGGTGTACATGTTTTGAGTTCCAAATTCTGGAGGAAAAAACCTCAACAAAACGTAAAACCATACAGACGTACTTGGGTGGTAGCCACGGTTGTGCTAGGTCAAGCGAGGGTGGAAAGGATATGCAGCCGGGGGACTGCCAATCTGAACAAGACAAGCTCCAAAGTTGTAGCCAGAACATGCTCACAAAAAATACAGGTGTGACAGCTGGACGAACAGCAGGATACAAACAGACCCCTGCTGGACATAAGTGTCAACGGACAATGTTCAACACAATTTTTGAAGCATTCCTTTGTGGTCAACCTGCACACACCTTGTAATGACCTGCTTACGAACTGTGCCCTGACAATTCAATACCGCACAGAAGGAACTTCCTGATGTTGCCTGACAGCACGACATCAGCTGACAACTACTGGGGACGCCTCCCAGGAACGAATGAAAGACGGGGACTGCTCCAACTGTCCTAGCACTGGCTGACGGAGGTGCGTCCGTGTGTCCTTCCACCCAAACCGCCAAAGTGTATGATCACCAATTAGACGACTCATAATAGGAGCCTTTTGAAGTCTGTAGAAAGTATTCAGTAACAAACGTGTCCGCATTATTAAACTTTCTACCACAGGAAACATACTGAACAAATCCAGCAGTTACTGTCAGACTCTAATCTGGGATACCTTGTCTATCAGAGACATGGTTAAAACCCACAACACCTTTACGTTCTAATTAATGTCCCGGGGGACAAGATTACAGAAAAGACAGATCGAGTGACAAAGGGGGGAGGAATTATGATTTATGAAAGGGAAAACATTAAAAGTAGATCAATTTGAGAATGTTGAAATTAAAATCACATTTTCCTCAGAAATGTATTTCAAGGTAATTGTATTATACCGACCGACCACAGATAAAGACATTTTTCTTGATTCATTTTCAGACATCCTCAAACAGCATAGTATGAAAGAAGTAACGTCATGGGGGACGTTAATCTGGACTGGTTAAATAAGACGCGTAGAAAGAAACTTAAGGATATTATAAACGGCTTCGACATGATACAAATGATAAGCAGCCCTACTAGAATTACAATTGGATGACAAAAATCAAAGAGAACATCTGTAAATACACGAATACAAAACCAGAAAGAAGAGTGTAAAATAAAAATACCATTGGATTAATAAAACAATTTGGATTCTAATAAAGACATCGGGACTCAGCTCTCATAAGAGCAATTATAACAGGTCTAAATACAGATCGTATGATTTTAAAAGTTTTGAGGAGCAAATTTACAATGTTTATGCGGAAGTCTAAGGCTGACTTTCACTTAGAATTAATCAAAGCTGCAAAAGGGAACATTAGAGAGTTATGGAAAACCAGAAAAAAACTTACGGAAAGAGAGCAAACAAGAAACAACACTATAACATTAAATATCAATGGCGCTACTATCGCAGACAGTCTGGACATAAGTAATAATTTTAATGAACATTTCATCCAGTCTGTACAAACTCTGAATAAAAAGTCCCTCAAAATCAGTGCAAATAATTGTCATTTATTCAGGATGGACTAATTTTAAAATTAACAAATGAAACAAAGTTAAACAAAATCTTCGCTGCATTATCAGACTCACGATCTAGAGATAAATATATGGGTTGGACACTATCTTCCTAAAAACATAAGGATTGTATTATTGCTCGTATAACAACGATTGATAAATAAATCAATAACGGAAAACACTTTCCCTAACACGTCGAGAAACTGCTACTATGATTAAATCCATAAAGCAGGAAATAAAGAAGACCAGAACATGTACAGACCAATTAGCCTTCTCCACGTTATAACAAAAGGAATAGAAAATTTGAAATTAAAAAGTGGCTTTGGAGCAATCAAGGCTGCTCACACGGTCACTAAGAGGGGCATTATGTTGACACATCAATTTAATGAGTATTATATTTATCTATGAGAGCATTTTTGTTGTAAATCGTGAGGTATGGCTGTTAAAAGCTTGGTTGTTGTTATGAATGATGACAGATGTGAACAAGAGCATGTATTGTCTTTGTGTGATGATGTAAATAAGGTGTGGTTGTATTGTATGTTAAGTATGTGTCCATAAAGGGGCATTTGGTGACTTTTCTTATAATTGATTACATGCTACAGTATGATTATTTTTGATTAATTATTGATTATTATGAATGTATATATTTATTATGATTAATTAGTGTCATAATTTTATTGCTTGATTTTTGGATCCCTTTAATTTAGGTAGCCAGGGACTGCAGATGGAAAGTAGCTATTTAGATATAATCTGGTACAGAACATATCTGTTTCTGAACTTAATGTTTCTGTGCATTGTCCCATCATAGATAGACTAAATTAAATACAACTATTTCGTGAATTATTGAGGCCACAATAATTCACTAGGTGTTGTAAAAATATCAAAGTACTATTGCAAAAGCGAACAGTGACCTCAAACATGACCTGTCCTCCGCCTCTGTTCTTGCTGCGCTTGACTATCAGCTGTCTTTTCTTTTTCTTGGATGTTTCTGAAACTACTAATACTACTACTACTATTGCTATTACTATTACTACGACTAACACTGTCCCTGTGAGAGGGACAGAGGGGGGAGGTGAGTTTGGATTGGGTCAAGTTTGAGCGTGTTGAGGTTTTATTTAATCGATATGATCAATCCGGTACAAGGATAAAGGAACGTAATGATTTAGATTGACAATTGCAGTGGTTGGCGAAAGCAACCCCAACCTCAAAGGAGGATGCCAATTCAGTAATTAAATGTTTTGTGAATTATCTAATATCCCGACATAGTTTCCCCAAAAAGATTAGGTCAAACAACGGCACCTATTTTAAGAAAACAGGTTATCATCTTCAGTCACAAGATCAGCACTTCTCAGGACCAGCAGCTTCCTAGGAAGGTGGAAAGACCATGAGACCAAAATGGTAAGTTTGCAAAATGTAGAATTTGTGTGCCAGTTCCTCTGTGCAGATTTGAGGATGAAAGCAGCCACTCCAGATTCCCTTGCACTCGCTAAGAGGGGCACGGTCAAAGCCAATCCAGGACCAACACCCGATACCTGACTGGAAGGAACCAAGAGGAGAGACAACACCTTGCCAGCAATGACGAGAACGACTAAGGTTGCCAGCCAATATGTGTCCGTCGGGACTCCAGCAGCTGTGTAAGGAGGCCTTGAAGCAAGCCGAGGGCCTGGACCAAAGCCCCACGCCCCATACTCTGCCCCCGCCTTCCCCAAAGCCCCCACAGCTCCAACTTTTTCTCAGCTTTTCCCCAATTTCGGCCAGCACGCACCGGCCACTGAACAGTCTGCCCAATGGACTGAACCACACCCCAAGAAGAGACAGAGAAAAGACTGTTTGAGTGGATCTCTTTCTTCACCAAGGCAGCCAAAAGCCCAACGAGGTGTCGGCAGGCCACCAGCCTGAGGCACCACCGAGCCATCTATACGAGCTCTAATCGAACATGGACTCATACGAAATTCAGTTGTGTGTTCAAAATCAATTGATAATTAACAATATTGGTAACTACATTCATTGCAAATGCCGGGAAAAATATTTTTGCAAATGTCTTACAGTCATAAGTCCATATACATTCATCTATTTATGTTCAATGATGTTCATGATCAAAGTATTTGTTATTCCTTTACTAAATCAAAGGGTAGGCCACTAATTGTGTTCTGTGAGATGGTTTTACTGCAGGCTGGTAACAGCGATCGCTCTGAAGGAGGGTCATAGACGGAATTTTTGCCTCGTATAAAAACATTGAGGTTTTTGCCTCTATCTGTGGTAGAGATTTAACATGTGGTCTACATCAGAAATTGTTTTGGTCCAGGGTCTTAAGACCCTGGAAGGCGGGTATGTTGTAGAATTTCTGACCTTTGACCTATATTGCATGTCTAATGGGAATGTACGCTCATTTGATTTCTCTCCTCTTCTGTGCCAGTGGGACAAAAGTGAATGTTAAGTCGTGCCAACCTGTCTACAGAATGTGTTGACTGTCTAAAGGATTCGAGTTGTTATGGAACAGATAGGGATAACAGAAAGACATTGGCGCATTAGATAACAAACAATGACGCACAAGAGACATATAAAAAATGGCAGAAGACCGGAACTCGACAGTGATTTTGGCTTGTGTGTGTCTTGTTTGCTCCGGAGTAACATGTGGTCTGTCTGCACGGCCAACTTAATTCAACCTGCACTTCTGATAATGGGTAAATCAATTTGTTGTACTAAACTACTTTTGTTGCCTGTTTAAGCTTCGGACAATCCACTACAATACATACAGTATATATTTTAACCTTTTATATATTTAAACTTTTTTTCCTAAATTAAACTTTCAAACTATGAAGTGGGTTTAGTCGGATTACTTGAATCATCGAACAAACTAATCGATATATTACTCTGACTGAAATAAACAATAGCTTTGGCCCTAATTGTGTTCATTATTCCTTGTTATACGTATGCGTAGTAACACTACTGAACACATCTCACCAGAAGACTGGATCCCCACGCAATTTGGTACACATATTTAGGACACTGACGAGGACATGAGCCACCATCAAGCGAAACGTCTTGCTTGCTTTGCAGCTAACTGGCCATAAATCATTGATCATTTGTCCAATGATAATTAAACTTAGTGCATATCTGTATTACATGTGTGTTAGCATGTCTCACAAAGCACAACCCATGGGGGGCACTATTAATGCCATCGTTTGAAGACGTGTGGGGGAAAAAAAACACTATAAATTACAGACACTGACTACAATATTGCATGATCAGCATTTGTTGGGTGAGCTTTATTTTCCAAAGCTACCTGCTTAATATTGACATCAATCACCGAACAAGTGGTAAAGCTGCTTAAATCCCCCCATGAACATGTCACGTCTCAGTGGAGCGAGTCAGACGACTTTATCAACAGCCACAAAGTGCGCACTTTCGTGATTTGTTTGTCCTCTGCAATTACCCCTTTGTTCCAGAGTAGGATTGACACTAAAACACGTAAGAGAGGGGAGCTTAACAGGAAGCTGTATGACGCCTACTATTGGGTTACGCTTTTAAATTGTTGTGTTTTAGTAGCAGGTCTTGCAGTGATCAAAAGCACATTATGGCTTTTTGTTTATGTGGTACAGGGGCACACTGCCACAATTTGAAAACAAATTATTCCTGTGGCTAATTTTAGTTAGGACATTAATAGCATTTACCTTAAATGTCAGTAACATTCTGTTAGTTTTGCCTGTTTCCCAACTATAGTCACCAAAATATGTACACAAAAGTCATAAATATACTGGGTTTTTTTTTATGTATTGGATTACAAAACGAGTAAAGTTGGCACGTTGTGTAAACCGTAAATAAAAACAGATTACAATGATTTTGAAATCCTTTTCAACCTATATTCAATAGAATAGACTTCGAATACAAGATACTTAACATTCGAACTGGTAAACTTTGTGTTTTGCAAATATTAGGTCATTTGGAATTTGATGCCTGCAACATGTTTCAAAAAAGCTGGCACGAGTGGCAAAAAAGACCGAGAAAGTTGAGGAATGCTCATCAAACACTTATTTGGAACATACCACAGGTGAACAGGCTAATTGGGAACAGGTGGGTGCCATGATTGGGTATTCACAAACAAGGATGGGGCGAGAGTCACCACTTTGTGAACAAATGCGTGATCAAATTGTAGAACAGTTTAAGAACAACATTTGTCAACAAGCTATTGCAAGGAATTTAGGGATTTCACCATCTACGGTCAGTTATATCATTAAAAGGTTCAGAGAATCTGGAGAAATCACTGCACGTAAGCGATGATATTAGGCCATGTAACAGTGGTAAAAATGCCCTTGTGCCAACTTTTTTGCAATGTGTTGATGCCATTAAATTCTAAGTGAATGATTATTTGCAAAAAAAATGGTTTCGCATTTCGAACATTAAATATCTTGTTTTTGCAGTCTATTCAATTGAATATAAGTTGAAAAGAATTTGCAAATTATTGTATTCTGTTTTTATGTACGATTTACACGACGTGCCAACTTCACTGGTTTTGGGTTTTTTATTTTAGGTATATGTGTATGGTATCTAGCAGTTTCCTTCTGTTACACTTTTCTTTTATATTTATTAATTTTATTCATATACATATTTTAGCCGCACTGGACCATAAGCCACAAATGTATACAGAGACAAAATATTTTGTAAATGTTTAATTACATACTTTAATTGTTTCCAAACAGTGCATGTAACATGGCAGTAAAACGGCTGATCAAACAAATCAGAAGTCATCGTCATGTACCCACTAGCTGTGGAAGCTTGTTTCCCAATCAGCTAAACAGACTCAATAACTCCACAGTGACATTTTGGTGAATTTAGGAAAACGAAACAGTACCAACAATAATGCCATTGTAAGTTACTAATACTACCACACACACTTGTAAATGTCTTAGCATATACGCTAATGCTAACGACGCTAGCTTAATTACATTACGATAGCAAGTACAAATATGCATGAAAATACTCCTACAGACATCATACATGGGACGTTTTAGTAAGTTTGACTTGTTTTAGTTATATTATGTGGGCTCTGTACCGAGGATGTCGTTGTGGCTTGTGCAGCCCTTTGAGACACTTGTGATGTAGGGCTATATAAATAAACATTGATTGATTATAAAACTTACAAACATTGCTCGGAGTGATAAATGAAAAATCTCTTCGAGCAGAAACGCTATAGAGAAATAGACAAAACAGGATATACTTCCAGTTGAAGGCACAAATCAGAAAGTACATTTTCAACCAGCAGCATCTGCAATGGCGCCATAGCACAAACACTAACACACATTTTCAGTGTCCATGAGAACTATTTGTTGAATACCAAACATGGTGGTTGGCGAGCAAAAATCCATAAATTAGCCACACCGTTTTATAAGCCGTAGGGTTCAAAGCGTGATAAAAAGGTAGTCCTCGCTCCGGAAAATAGGGTGGTTGGCAACAAAACAATTTAAATGGCGCAAGACATCTACTATTTGGTCACTTTTATTTGTTGAATATTTATAAGTTAAACTGTATGTGGATATTTCTTAGATAATAAATACAACTCATAAAAAATATTATACATGTTTGTTTTATTTTTATTATTCAAATTTTAGATATAAAACACAAAAAAATACATGTATGGTTACAGTCAAACTTTTTACTGCTTCAACCAATTTAGCAATGTGTAAACCTAAATCTAGGTTTATTCCAAATTTGAAGCAAATTTAAATGGAACCTAAAATCTCATACATAATCTCAAAATGAGGTTGTAATACAAAATATGGAACATATACACTACCGTTCAAAAGTTTGGGGTCACATTGAAATGTCCTTATTTTTGAAGGAAAAGCACTGTACTTTTCAATGAAGATAACTTTAAACTAGTCTTAACTTTAAAGAAATACACTCTATACATTGCTAATGTGGTAAATGACTATTCTAGCTGCAAATGTCTGGTTTTTGGTGCAATATGTACATAGGTGTATAGAGGCCCATTTCCAGAAACTATCACTCCAGTGTTCTAATGGTACAATGTGTTTGCTCATTGGCTCAGAAGGCTAATTGATGATTAGAAAACCCTTGTGCAATAATGTTCACACATCTGAAAACTGTTTAGCTCGTTACAGAAGCTACAAAACTGACCTTCCTTTGAGCAGATTGAGTTTCTGGAGCATCACATTTGTGGGGTCAATTAAACGCTCAAAATGGCCAGAAAAAGAGAACTTTCATCTGAAATTCGACAGTCTATTCTTGTTCTTAGAAATGAAGGCTATTCCACAAAATTGTTTGGGTGACCCCAAACTTTTGAACGGTAGTGTGTGTGTATATATATATATATATATATATATATATATATATATATATATATATATATATATATATATATATATATATATATATATATATATATATATATATATATATATATATATATACAGTATATATATATATATACAGTATATAATTGCGACAAATGGAATATATATACAATTCAAAACTTCAAATTGTTATTTTAGCTATTGTGACTCAATTTAGTTTGTCACAAGCATGTTTACAGGCGTCTTTTTTTCATTTAGGCCTTTAGTAATTCTTCAACTGGAAATAACATTTTTTACCACAATATCAAAGCGTCACATTTTATG
>NC_084738.1:42837063-42904563 GCF_033978785.1 Entelurus aequoreus | reverse complement strand
CTGGTGCGGCTTATAGTCCGGAAATTACGGTATATATATATATATATATATATATATATATATATAAATAATCCGTTCATGAATGAGTATATCATATCATATATTATAATTTTGGAACTTGCAAGCGTACTTCTTCTTCTTACTCGTCGTCGCCATGACTGTCTCTTCTTCGTTCTTCTGCTTCGTCTCTGTTATGTTTTTGGACATTACTACTTGCCGTAGTTTTGAAGCAATGCATGATGGGAATCCGGATGTTGTGTGTCAGTGTATCAACGTGCCGGCTGGAATAAACACACGTTAAAAAATAGCTCAATGCCTGCCTACTTTATGGGTTATAGATAAACCTATGGATAACCGAGACATATATAGTAGTCTCCTTTTCAGGTGAGAGACGATGTTAAAGGCAGTGCCTTAAAGGCACGCCCCCAATATTGTTGTCCGGGTGGAAATCGGGAGAAATTCGGGAGAATGGTTGCCCCGGGAGATTTTCGGGAGGGGCATTGAAATTTGGGAGTCTCCCGGGAAAATCGGGAGGGTTGGCAAGTATGGTGTGTGTGTGTGTGTGTGTGTGTGTGTGGCAGGCTTCGTTAGCCATTCCTTTCCCTTCTTGAAAGAAACGTAACTTATTTTTCCGCCATGGTAGTGAGGATTAGTATTTTAGTAGCAGCTTCGCACTGTGCATTGACGACCCGTTCGTTCCAGCTCGCTCTCAAATTCAAGCTAATGTTCTGGCAAGACATGCGCCCTCTTGGAATTCATGCACCTTATGCATTAGTGTAACAAGGAATATGAAAATGTAATTGGGTCCAGCAGTTAAAAAAGGCAAACATGGACCCTTTAGTACATACATATATTATATTGGATTTGGCCTCCCAGGGCAGCTGTTGTTGCTGTTTGGCCCTTGGAATTGTCCTAGCTTGAACTTATGTACAAGTAATTTAAGATCATATAAGAGACCTCTGCTTCAGCCCTGTTGGACTCGGGTATGTATGTGTGAGTGCGCAAATGTTTTTGTGTGTGTGTGTGTGTGTGTGTGTGTGTGAGTGTGTGTGTGAGAGAGAGCCCTCAGGTATCAGCTAGCCTAGTTTTAGGTGATGCACACGAACACACACTCTTGAGATAGCATCCACGTCCTGGGGGCCAATGTTTCGCTGACCACGAGTTGTTTTCTTTTCATGTAACGTGTGCATGCTGTGTGTCGACTCACAACACACACACACACACACACACACACACACACACACACACACACACACACACACACACACACACACACACACACACACACACACACACACACACACACACACACACACACACAAAAAGAAGCCATTGCAATAAAGTTTGTTTGCATTCAGACAAAGGGACTTTTCATCTCCTAACTTCATGTTTATTCTACTTGCCCTTTGCTGCCCATGCTGCGTGCGTTTGTTTCGGCGGTATTTGTGTATTTCCTTCTTTGTGTGCCTTCAAAGTGAAACGCTGCCCTCTCTCGCTCTCATTATTTGGGAGCCTGTTTGTGTGCGAGGTTTAAAGAAAGAAATATTGCCGACTCGTCGATTCTGCTGACCTCATGCCTCTTGTCTGTTTTTTTTACACACCCATTGACGCCCACACACGCACACAACTCTGATTTAGTAATTACTTGATAAATATGTATTAACTTTTCCTGCAGTTTCACATACAAAGATGGTTCATGCAAGGATTCTTAGCTTTAGAGCAGGGGTAGGGAACCTATGGCTCTCGAGCCAGGTGTGGCTCTTTTGATGACTGGATCTGGCTCTCAGATAATTCTTAGCTGACATTGCTTAACACGATAAGTAATGAATAATTCTGATGGCAATCACAGTGTTAAAAATAACATTCAAAATATAAAACATTCTCATGCATTTTAATCCATCCAATTAAGAAGTCACAATAATGGTGGGAAGTATTTTATTTATTATTGGTTTGCTTCAGAATAACAATGTTATTAAAAAGAATAAGAGACTTATTATACTCTAAAAATGTTGGTCTTACCTAAAAATTCACACATTTAGTTGTATTCAGTGTTAAAAAATATTATATGGCTCTCACAGAAATACATTTTAAAATATTTGGCTTTCCTGGCTCTCTCAGTCAAAAAGGTTCCCGACCCCTGCTTTGACGTTTGGACAAAAATAAAAATCCACACCAAAATGATCGTGGTCTGCTCACTCAAGTTTAGTAAAAAAGTGTATTTCCGTATTTAAAACGAAAGCATTATTTGATTGAAGTTCAACTATATTTTCTTTATGCAGAAATGGTTTAAAATGATCATATAATAGACCGAGAAAACCCACCATGTATCCATCTTAGTTATTTACACAGCGATACAACTTCAGCACTAGTCTGGTTTGATGAATAACAATATTGCTTTCGAGGAGTTGGTGTCCATTGTGAAACGTCACCCTCTCTCTCGTACCTTTCTGGTATTATGTTTTACACACAAGCTGTACCGGCTCTGATTCTACCTCTTGAACATTGGAAGCAAGATGTTGTCCTTTTATTAAAAGGACATGTGTATGGTGTGAGACTATGTGTAGGAAGTAATGAGTGTTACCAGGAGTGTTGAACGAGAGGTGAAGAAGTCCGTCTGTCAAAGTCTCCCAACCCAACTTGTTGTCTTTACGAGCCCCCTCACTCCACCATTTGTCTGCCAGCCTGTCCAAGCCGCCCAACTATTTGTCCGTCCAAGTGTAATGGACGCCAGCCAGAGTGGCTGAGCCATGTGTACCTCAAGAGCATTGCTGGCTACCGGGTTGATAGCTTGGGCTTTCAGCACGGTAGCTAGCATGCTCATTCTCATGCGGACGACCCAGGTTTGAGTAACAGGCGGAACAGAAAAAGCAGAGACTGGACCAGGTGGGCTACACAAGCCGCCCAACCCGACCACTGTTTGTCAGCCTGTCCAAGCCACCTAACCCAACCAGTTGTCAGTCCAAGACCCTCAAACTTAACCATTTGTCTGTCCAAGCCCGTCTATCAGTCTGTCCAAGCCCAACCGTTTGTCTGTCCAGGACCCCTAATCCAGTGGAAAGTCATTTTTGATTAGTACTACACATAACTCCCGTTGCTTTTATTTTGAAATCCAACATAGACACAGCTACTATTCCCTCTTTGTCCTAACCGCTGTGTCTTTTTCATTCGGTCTGCAATACGGCAGCTAATCTTTCTTTGTCCACTCAGTACAATCCAACCACAAACCGGCACCATCTGTAATCCACCGAGGTTAAGAATGACACCCCTGCTGGTTTAATTACAACATTTGCCGTTTGTCCCCGCTCTCTGTCCCCTCAGGCGGGGGGTGGCAAAGGGTCCCGTTTACGCTAGACATACATGAATTATGATAGAGGTGCTAATTTTGCATTGTAACATTTTCCTTGCAATGTCGAAGTTGGACCGTTGCCTGTCTTTCTAATGATTCTGCGAGCCATGAAAAAGGTGTGCTCATCCTCAACAATTAAGATTACAAGCAGGCACACACTCAAAAGCACACAACCTTTACTTTTATTTTCTTTGCACTTTCCCGCATTGGGGTTTTATTGTTATTACCTTGATTGCAGTTTATTTGATTTCCCTCCTGTAGTTTTTACTACTGCAAGTAGGGCAGCCTCGCTCTGCCTCTATCTCCTTCTCATACATATGCAAGCACACACACACACACACACAAACACATATTGGCCTTGAGCGCCACACAAAATACACCTGGTGCGAGTGACGCACACATTTGGTAAGAAAAGAAAAAGGGAGAAAAAAAGAAATAGCAAACAGTTGCCCACAAATTAAGGACACAGCGAGAAGGAGTAGACACTATAAACGTGATTTATGGAGATACACAGACATATTCGCACCACATAACTGTTGTTATTGACACATTGGCATGAAGCTGCCAACAGCCCCACCTGGCAGCGAGTGCGAAACAGGTTGTGAGTGAATTGAGGTCACAGGCAGGTGATGCTGCTGTGACTGTGCTATTAACGGCGGTAACAACTGTGCTATTAACGGCGGTAATTGATAATTAAACTCAAAGAAATACATCGAGTCAGGTCGAGAAAGGAGTGCATGGCTGGTCGGGGTGAGTTTGGATGACAGACTTAGTCTTAGAGACTTAGACTTAGACTTCCTTTATCGTCATTCACATTTGAACTTTACAGTACAGATAAGAACACAATTTTGTTGCATTAGCTCGTTGCAGTGCAGGATAAAAGAGCAATATAGTGCAGATATAAATGGATTTACTGTACAGATAAATATATTGCGCTGTTGCATATGCATCCACGTTTACGGATGTATGTTATATTGTTTTTATAGTCCAGCAAGTTAATCAGTTTTTTGGGGAAATTAAGGGGATTATTACGATGCGTTCAAGAGTCGTATGGCCTGAGGGAAGAAGCTGTTACAGAACCTGGAGGTTCTGCTTCGGAGGCTGCGGAATCTCTTTCTAGAGTCCAGCAGTGAAAACAGTCCTTGGTGGGGGTGGGAGGAGTCTCTACAGATTTTCTGAGCCCTGGTCAGACAGGAGGATTTTAAAGATTTGATGATGTAATCCAATGGTACAGCTTCACTTGTCCATTATTTGCACTTCATAAACCTTCTGCGTCATAATCAATCATTATTCAATAGATTTCTCACCTTTATCAACTTGCTGACACATGCAACTTGCTTTGGCCCCTTCTTTGCCGTGACCTAATAGAGGAGCTGGGGGAGAATGACCTCCTGGTAGGGATTTGACCGAAGGCTAACAGGCCTGTTTTGTAATAAAGACACACTGTGGACACCGTTGGACTTTTACTGTGTATTAAAACGTAAAAAGACTGAGTTTGGGCGTTGCCATATGACAACCAACGACATATACGAAAACTGCGGCAAACTTTTGGCAAAATTTTTGTCGGAAACTGAATCCCATGCAAGCCAAGATACCACATATATATCATTGTCCACAATCCCTATGTAAGACAAGAACACACATATTTCCCTTTGCTGTGCATTCTAAATAGTGAAAAACTGTTAGCAATCTATTGTGCTTTTAAAGGCCTACTGAAATGAATTTTTTTTATTTAAACGGGGATAGCAGATCTATTCTATGTGTCATACTTGATCATTTCGCGATATTGCCATATTTTTGCTGAAATGATTTAGTATAGAACAACGACGATAAAGATTGCAACTTTTGGTATCTGATTAAAAAAAGGCTTGCACCTACCGGAAGTAGCGTGACGTAGTCAATTGAACATATATGCAAAGTTCCCTATTGTTTACAATGATGGCCGCATGAAGTGAGAGAGATTCGGACCGAGAAAGCGACAATTTCCCCATTAATTTGAGCGAGGATGAAAGATTTGTGGATGAGTAAAGTGCAAGTGAAGGACTAGTGGGGAGTTGAAGCTATTCAGATAGGGAAGATGCTGTGAGAGCCGGGGGTGACCTGATATTCAGCTGGGAATGACTACAACAGTAAATAAACACAAGACATATATATACTCTATTAGCCACAACACAACCAGGCTTATATTTAATATGCCACAAATTAATCCTGCATAAAAACACCTGCGTGTTTGTTATGCTAGCTCCTAGCTCCTCTGCTAGCTCCTAGCTCCACAGAACACGCCAATACAATTCAAACACCTGATCAACACACACAATCACTCAGCCCAAAAGACCGTTTACCTAACCCAAGGTTCATAAAGCTTATATATTTTTAAAAAGTTACGTATGTGACGCGCACATACGGTCAAGTTATCGAATGTTTAGCAGCCAAGGCTGCATACTCACGGTACCTGATATTCAGCTGGGAATGACTACAACAGTAAATAAACACAAGACATATATATACTCTATTAGCCACAACACAACCAGGCTTATATTTAATATGCCACAAATTAATCCTGCATAATAACACCTGCGTGTTTGTTATGCTAGCTCCTAGCTCCTCTGCTAGCTCCTAGCTCCATAGAACACGCCAATACAATTCAAACACCTGATCAACACACACAATCACTCAGCCCAAAAGACCGTTTACCTAACCCAAGGTTCATAAAGCTTATATATTTTTAAAAAGTTACGTACGTGACGCGCACGTAGGTACGGTACGTGTTATGCTAGCTCCTCTGCTATCTCCTAGCTCCATAGAACACGCCAATACAATTCAAACACATGATCAACACACACAATCACTCAGCCCAAAAGACCGTTCACCTAACCCAAGGTTCATAAAGCTTATATATTTAAAAAAAGTTACGTACATACGCAAAAAAAAGCCAAAGCTGCATACTCACAGTAGCACGTCTGCGTCTTTGTCATCCAAATCAAAGTAATCCTGGTAAGAGTCTGTGTTGTCCCAGTTCTCTACAGGCGTCTGTGTATCCAAGTCAAATGTCCTCCTGGTTAGAGTCTCTGTTATCCAAGTTTTTCCATCTTGACTGCATCTTTCGGGAATGTAAACGAAGAAGCGCCGGCTGTGTACTGTTGTGGCTGACTACGTTCGAAAAATACGTCCATTTCGCACCCACAACTTTCTTCTTTGCTTGCTCAGCTTCCTTCTTCATAATGCAATGAACATGATTGAAACAGATTCACGAACACAGATGTCCAGAATACTGTGGAATTATGAAATGAAAACAGAGCTTTTTCGTATTGGCTTCAATGTGGAAGGCATACCCGTGTTCGCCGGGCTACGTCACGCGCATACGTCATCCTCAGAGGCGTTTCGAACCGGAAGTTTAGCGGCAAATTTAAAATGTCACTTTATAAGTTAACCCGGCCGTATTGGCATGTGTTATAATGTTAAGATTTCATCATTGATATATAAACTATCAGACTGCGTGGTCGGTAGTAGTGGGTTTCAGTAGGCCTTTAAGGCCCTCTAAAACCCATGCAAATACCTCCAAATATGTTTTGCTGTATGCATGTACGTATTGTAGTAACAGGTACATTAAGGACAACATTTAATATTTACAGTGTTCTGGTCATTGAGAGCAATACCATAACATATTTCCTTGCCGCATTAATTTCATAAAGCATGGAATTGAACGTCTGCCAACAATAAAGAGAGGACTTTCTATGTTTTCTAACAGTAATGGCAGACTTTGTGAGAACCTCACATTGTTATATTGCTAAACATTTCAAATAAGACCATAAAACAATGACTTACAATGTCTGCTCTCACTTGGATGTCGACTGATGTAATGTTGTATCTTTCAGCACTTGTGATGTCCTTGAACTGCTAAATTCAGAATAATCCTCACTCCTCAGATAATATTGATTGTGATGGTCGTATGCTGTGTTCCATTTGTTGACAGTCGAATTGAGAGCCATATAGTATGAAGTTGGTAGCATGAAGGAAATTCCGAGTTGACCAACCTTCTGGCTTGGTGCCACACCCTTCTACTATAGGGGTCGAAAGGGCACGTGGTTTCACAATGCATTGTGAGAGCTGGGTAGCCATTGTTGCTGGAAATAGTTTTCGTTTACTTGGCTGTACTCAACCAGCAGTACTGTGAGAGAAAAAAAAACTAATTGGGTTAAGATGGATCATACGAAAGAAAAAAAATCTCAAGACTGTACCGGAACAAAGTGGACCGTGTTCCAATGGTTCGCCACCTTAAAAAATAGGTACAATTGGTGGATTTGACCTGTATAAGCATGCTCAATAGACACTATTTGATTGAGCAAGCCAAAAAATTTTTTGCATTATTGGCTTTATTTTATATAATAAAAATATCTTACGGTACATTAAATATCTTTCTTATTGCAATCGAAGAACAATTGTGTCTTTAAATAAGATGTTGAACGTACTAGACTACTTATCTTTTAGTAGTAAGTAAGCAAACAAAGGCTCCTAATTTGGCTGCTGATGTATGCAGTAACATATTCTGTCATTTATCATTCTATTATTTTGTCAACATTATGAGGGACAAGCGGTAGAAAATCTATTTGTTACTTTACTGTTAATACCTGGTTACTCTCTGTTTTAACATGTTCTATCTACACTTCTGTTAAAATGTAATACACACTAATTCTTCTGTTGTTTGGATACTTTCTATTAGTTTTGGATGATACCCCAAATGTGAATATTGATACCAAGTAGTTACAGGATCATACATTGGTCAGCATGGGCATGCTTCCAATCCAACTTCCTGCATGTATCTGACCAGCTAGCACCCATGAAAGCTTCCAGGGTAAAATCCAGAACAGAACCCTGGATCAATGCAGACATAATAGAAGCCATGAAACTTAGAAATGACAAATATGCTAAGTTCACTTAAAACAGGACTGAACAGCTCCTTAAAGAATACAAAAAGCTAGGACACAAAGTAACTAATATGATCAGGAAGGCCAAATCCAGTTTACTTCAACAAGAATATAGAGGACAATAAAAATAACCCGCAAAAACTCTGGAAGACGCTGAAACAATTAGGCCACAGCAATCTCAAAACAATAACCACCAACCTCAATTTGAATATAAACGGCTCACTCATCACAGACAAACTGAATGTGGCAAATTGTTTTAACAGATTTTACTCAACCATCGCTTCCACGTTGGTAAGCAAAATGCCTTCACATTCAGGCCTCTACGGTGAACAGCACATCCAAGACTTTTACAAAAACAAAGGGGTACGCAAGGATGACTTCAAGTTTGTCAAAGTTAAAACTGATGATGTGTTAAAGAAACTCCGCTCGCTGCAGCCAAACAAAGCCACAGGACATGATAATATTCCCACCAGATTTCTCAGAGACACAGCTGTCACAATTGCCCCAATGGTTGCTCGTATCACCAACTTGTCTATCAATCGGTGTCATGTCCCACAAGAATTCAAGCTCGCGATAATATCACCTCTGTATAAAAAAGGAAACAAATTAGACCCCGGCAACTACCGCCCTGTTTCCATCCTTTGCTCCATCTCAAAGGTTATAGAGAGGTTAATATATGAGCAAATAGAATTTACCCCAGGGATCAATAAAGTACTTTCTATTCTATTCTATTCTATTCTAGATAATTATCTATGAAATCACAAGCTCCTAATCGAATTTCAATCAGGATTCAGAAAATCACATTCCACCGATACATGCTTACTGTACCTAACTGACTACATCAGGCGAGAAATAGACATGGGCAAGTACTGTGGGATGGTTATGCTGGACCTTCAAAAGGAATTCGACACAGTTAACCACTCAATACTGTTAAACAAGTTGAGGGTAATCGGTTTTGACAGCGCAACCACAAACTGCATGAAATCTAACCTTGGTAATAGAGAACAGGTGGTCGAGGTGAACGGATCACCACAGCTCACCCCTCAAGGTGAGCTGTGGTGTCCTACAGGGAAGCATTCTGGGACCATTGTTATTCTTGATTTACATTAACGACATGAAATCAGCATGTAACCGCAATTTGTTCCTGTTCGCGGACGATTCTGCAATCCTGACCTCGGACAGGGACAAATTGAAGGTTGAAAGTGCACTCAGCACCGAACTAAGTAATCTCTGTCTCTGGCTTTCTGATAACAAACTGTCACTACACCTGGGTAAAACAGAGTCCATCCTATTTGGGTCCAGGCACAACCTAGGTAAATCCCCGGGCCTAAAGCAGGTGATACCATAATCACCAGCAAAGACAAGGTAATTTACCTAGGTTGTATATTGGACAACACTCTCTCGGGTGAAAAAAACGGCATTAAAAGCAATCACCAAGATCAATAATAAAACTAGATTTTGGGGCAGGATTTCTGCGTTTATCAACAGGGATACACTTAAGACCCTTGCCGGTGCTCTCATACAGTGTCATTTTGACATCACCTGCACCTCATGGTTCACCAGTATCCCCAAGCCACTAAAAACAAAACTGCAAACTTCCCAAAACAAGCTGGTGAGACTCCTGCTTAACCTCCCATACAAGACTCACATAACTCAAGCCCACTTTGCCAAATTAGGATGGCTTAGAGTTGAGGAAAGAGTACACCACATTGCAATGTGCCTGGTATTCAAAATACTCAGAGAAACTGTCCCCAAGTACCTGTCCAACTATTTCACCAGAGTAAGTGATGCTCACAGGTACTACACGAGAGGGAGTTCCTCAGACCTCGTCCCCCCCAAATTCAAGACTCTCATGGGAAAACATGCATTCTACAACAAGCCTTTTGGCTTTTTGTGCCATCCATTTGCCTTTTTAAAGCATTACATGGTTTCAATTCTTTAAGATGTCAATAAACTTATCAATCAATCAATCAATGTTCAAAGTCCTCATGTGTCCAGGGACATATTTCCCGAGTTTCTAAACGTAATATACATTTAAAAAAAAGGAACAAATATTTTGTGTTGATAAGAAATATTGATGTAATCATTGTATTATCGACAAGATACACTGTTGGACTCGGTATCATTACAGTGGATGTCAGGTGTAGATCCACCCATGGCATTTGTTTACATTGAGGAGCGCTAGCTTTTTTTAGTGGTGACCTATTGTATCCTCCTACGGTGTGTAGTGTAGTTAAGCATGTTTAGCTATTCCTCATCCTGCAGGGATGATACTTGTAAGAAATGTACTTTATTTGTTGCCATGGAGGCGAGGATTAGTGATTTAGAAGTAGATAAACTGTGGATGGACGTTAGCCGCTAGCTAGCTATGTTTTAAAGCACCTCTTGCTGAGCGGCGTTTTAGTGTTATAACTTCACTTTTATCGTTAGTTTTTAAGGCAAAATGCATCCATTCTCCCTTTTCTGTCAACATACTGTGTCTGCTTGTAAGTACTCCGTGGTTGTGCGTTGCCGAACATGCTTCTCTGCCCGTAAAAGCAGCAATGTCACAATGTGACAACGGCGCGCCGTCATGCCCGTTTAAAAAAAAAAAAAAGGAACAAAAAAAGGGAACCGCTATTTTTTTAGAGGCGGTATGGTACTGTTTATGATTCATTAATACTTTACTAGGAATACTAATACTTTAGTAGTACCAGTATACCGTACAACCCTATTTGGGTGTGTGCAAAACATCAGAAAGAGAAGATCTTTCAGAAGTAAGTCAACAGGACTTGTCACTATGTGATTTGTCCTGGATACATTTGTTTCAAACTAAATACATTTCAAGTCTGAAATACATGCATTAATGTGGCAAATAC
Organism: Entelurus aequoreus; assembly: GCF_033978785.1. NCBI lineage: Eukaryota > Metazoa > Chordata > Actinopteri > Syngnathiformes > Syngnathidae > Entelurus > Entelurus aequoreus. The sequence goes on along the minus strand of NC_084738.1, from coordinate 42,893,434 downwards.
TTTAATTATTCTCAGTTATTCATCTATGAATAGGGATATTGCTTTTTTCTAAAATACTGTACGTTGTTCGTAACCCGTAGCTAGCTTACCTTAGCCTACTAAATCCTACGTGTGCAACAGAATAAAACAGGCTTTGATTCAAATTTACCAGTGTGAAAATGCAGTGAACACACCAACATGTACCAGTAGGGATGATACTCGAAACCGGTTTTCCCGGTTGTTTGATAAGAAAAGAACCGAGTCCTCGGACTCAAATCCCTTTTTGAGAACCGGTACCCGTTATCGAGACCACTATAGTAAAGAAAAAGAGTTGATTCTTTATTCGAATCCCGTCCCGACCAGAAATGCTCCGTGGGACATCACAAGAATTGACGTCACGTAGCTCAGTCATTAGGCGCAGATAGCGAAAGCAGGAAAACAATGGACGGGAAAAAGCACTCCAAGGTGTAATAAAGTTCAAAACAAAACCTATAATCCATCAAATAACTTTACTGAGAGATTTTAGCAGGGTAAAACACATGACGAACACTTTTACGACCAACCGGAAACATAGCAACGCACCTCCTTTACGGCAGCTGTCGCAACGTTCTTAAAACAACCGCAGCACATACATATATATATATACACAACATATCTCCCTTTTTTAACTTTTGTTTTTATTTCCTTGTAAACAAAACAAAATCACACTGTAAATGTGTTGTCTGTCTAATTATAAATAATGCAGACGAGGCGTGTTGGCTGAGTTCTTGACGTTTACTTTCACAGCGTGGCAACATGCAACACTTTTCGGGGCTACCGCGCATGCTCGTAACTCCCGTTGCATGCTGGGTAGTGTTGTTGTTATATTCTCTAGCTCATAACATTTTTCCCCCATAAAGAAATAATGTTAACTCAATAAAGTGTATTTCTTTTTTTAGCTTTAACTTTTCATTTATTAGCATTGTAACCACATTTGCAAATAACTTTTCTCTTCATAGAATGTTCTTTCAATAAAGAAATAAAGTGCAAAAATGTCAAAGCATCATAACAAACAGTTATGTCAAATAGCAGCAGAAGTGCACTTTTTGGACAGCTGTATTATTTTCAGTTTTGTGCCCAAGTGACTGATTTTATTTAACACTATATTATTATTTATACACCTATAGTGATCACAGACAGGTTGTTTTTGTGTTACTGTATATATTTGTTTCTCTGAAAAATCCCACTTAATATACTTTGGGTAACAACAGTCAATATGTATTTATTTTATGTTATTTTTTTAGGTGGGTAACAGTCAATATCTATTTATTTATTAGATTTTATTTTTTTATTATATAATAAAAGTGAGCTTTTGTTAAACCAAATATTGTGTGTTTTTTTCCATATACAACAACCTATCTGGACTAGATAAGAGAATCAATAAGGAATCGGTTCGATAAGAGGATTCGATAATAGGCTCGAACTCGATAATTCCTTATCAAACATCATCCCTATGTACCAGGTGATGGCATTAAAAGTGATGTTTGATCATCTCACTGCAGCTATCCATTATATTCATCGTCTCTTTATTAGCTCACTAACCCGACTTCCTTGGCTTTGCTTCTCTGCTGGAAATAAGACAAATCTCACCAAATTGTTTTGTTTTCTCCTGAAACAATCATGACAACCAGTGTGGCAGTTAAGAATGTCGCATGTTCGCGCCATGTCTTCAACTTGTTTAGGAAAAGAACACAACTTTAGGATAGAGTCCTGCATCATGCTATTCATCCATCCATCCATACATCCATCCATCTTCTTCCGCTTAGCCGAGGTCGGGTCGCGGGGGCAGCAGCCGAAGCAGAGAAGCCCAGACTTCCCTCTGCCCAGCCACTTCGTCCAGCTCCTCCCGGGGGATCCCGAGGCGTTCCCAGGCCAGCCGGGAGACATAGTCTTCCCAACGTGTCCTGGGTCTTCCCCGTGGCCTCCTACCGGTCGGGCGTGCCCAAAACACCTCCCTAGGGAGGCGTTTGGGTGGCATCCTGACCAGATGCCCGAACCACCTCATCTGGCTCCTCTCGATGTGGAAGAGCAGCGGCTTTACTTTGAGCTCCTCCCGGATGGCAGACCTTCTCACCCTATCTCTAAGGGAGAGTCCCGCCACCCGGCGGAGGAAACTAATTTCGGCCGCCTGTACCCGTGATCTTGTCCTTTCGGTCATAACCCAAAGCTCATGACCATGGGTGAGGAAATTGAGAGCTTTGCCTTTCGGCTCAGCTTCTTCTTCACCACAATGGATCGATACAGCGTCCGCATTACTGAAGACGCCGCACCGATCCGCCTGTCGATCTCACGATCCAGTCTTCCCTCACTCATGAACAAGACTCCGAGGTACTCGAATCATGCTATTCAGACGCCAGCAAATCCACAATGCATTGCGTTTCCACGTCACACTTTTGAGCTCCATACAGGGGAGATTTGTATTTATTTTATGGCGGGTCACAACCAACGCAATTAACAACTCAAGCTTGCTCGTAGATATTAGCTGGCTACTCACTAGTGATCATCGGAGCAGTGTGAGCAAAGCAATGTGTCATGTCGCCACAAAAGTAGGTCCTTAGTGTCGCTATAGCTTGGTTAATATGAAGGTCACAACATGTAATTGGAGTGTTGCTGGCGGTTTTTGGATGTTTTTTTACAGTGCTTTATTGGTGGACTTACAGTAATGCTTAAAGGCCGACTGAAATGAAATTTTCTTATTAAACGGGGATAGCAGGTCCATTCTATGTGTCATACTTGATCATTTCGCGATATTGCCATATTTTTCTGAAAAGATTTAGTAGAGAACATCGACGATAAAGTTCGCAACTTTTGGTCGCTGATAAAAAAGCCTTGCCTGTACCGGAAGTAGCGTGACGTCACAGGTTGTGGAGCGCCTCACATCTGCACATTGTTTACAATCATGGCCACCAGCAGCGAGAGCGATTCGGACCGAGAAAGCGACGATTACCCCATTAATTTGAGCGAGGATGAAAGATTTGTGGATGAGGAAAGTGAGAGTGAAGGACTAGAGGGCAATGGAAGCGATTCAGATAGGGAAGATGCTGTGAGAGGCGGGTGGGACCTGATATTCAGCTGGGAATGACTAAAACAGTAAATAAACACAAGACATATATATATATATACTCTATTAACCACAACACAACCAGGCTTATATTTAATATGCCACAAATTAATCCGCATAACAAACACCTCCCCCCTCCCGTCCATATAACTCGCCAATACAACTCAAACACCCGCACAACACACTCAATCCCACAGCCCAAAGTACCGTTCACCTCCGTAAAGTTCATACAGCACATATATTTCCCCAAAGTTACGTACGTGACATGCACATAGCGGCACGCACGTACGGGCAAGCGATCAAATTTTTGGAAGCCAAAGCTGCGTACTCACGGTAGCGCGTCTGCTATCCAACTCAAAGTCCTCCTGGTTGTGTAGCTGCAGCCGGCCGCTAATACACCGCTTCCCACCTGCAGCTTTCTTCTTTGCTGTCTTCATTGTTCATTAAACAAATTGCAAAAGAATCACCAACACAGATGTCCAGATTACTGTGGAATTTTGCGATGAAAACAGACGACTTAATAGCTGGCCACAATGCTGTCCCAATATGTCCGCACAATCCGTGACGTCACGCGCAAACGTCATCATACCGAGACGTTTTCAGCAGAATATTTTGCGGGAAATTTAAAATTGCACTTTACTAATCTAACCCGGCCGTATTGGCATGTGTTGCAATGTTAAGATTTCATCATTGATATATAAACCATCAGACTGCGTGGTCGGTAGGAGTGGGTTTCAGTAGGCCTTTAAAATGACCAAACAATTAAAACATATTACAAGTTATTGTGATTGTGCCTGTTACTATCTTATATATTTACAGCATTCATATAAAACGTGGTTGGAGGTATTTGGATGTTGTTTAGTGGGCCTCTCACTTGCAGTTGTTTACTGTTGAAACCGCATATGAAAGGGAAATGCATGTGTGCTCTCGTCTCACAATGGGATTGTGAATGATAGTCAAAATCCCCCCCAAAAAGTGCAGTTTTCCTTTGAGCAGACAGACATGGAATTAATCATGAGCAGCTTGGACAGACTGATAGAAGGATGAACCGACCCATATCCATCCAAGTCACCAAAAAGAAAGGAAGATACTTATTTGTGTACAATGTTTTAATCACAATGACAACATTTGCATTTTGGCATGAACTACTGACTCTATCTATGAAGGACTTCTGAGAAAGTCTGCAATCTAAGCAGTCCTGTTTCAATTTGGCTTATTTGTTAGTAAATTTATGCCAAGACAACTTTGCTGACTTTAGTTATATACGGCCTAGGGAAAGACTCACAACATCTTAATGTCGATCCATTAATTCTTAATTTAACAATTTTCATGCAAAAACAAGGTTTTGAATAAACTTCATAAATGGATGGCGCTGATCCATAACATTGCAAGCCTTTTTCCACATTTCCCCAAGTTTCTTGATGAATAATGCTGGAACTGAGTCTTGAGTTTTGGTGTCTTTTGTTTGTTTGTTAGTTATACTTTTAGTCTAATTACCCACTATAGATGGATCCTGGATTTTTTTTTTAGTAAGTGATCTATTGTGTTGATGTTGGTGCTCCCCAAGGTGCTCCTGTACCTTCTCCACCATGTTGGCTTTCATATGATGTAACTCTGAGAAATAACAGCAAAATAGAAGAGAGAAGCTTGTCTCTCCTTCCGTCTCATCATATCATATTGTGCTCCATCATTTCCACCTCATCCATTTACCTCCTAACATAGCCGCCCCCCTCCACCCGCCTCTTGTTTTTAACCTTCTTTTTTACTTCATATATCTGCGCCGTCGCTTCTGTGGCTCACCTCATAAAGCTTTTCAATTTCTCTCAGCGTCGTTACTTTCTACCACTCTGCTCCTCCTCCTCTTCTCGCCGCCACTCTAGAAGATGCAGGAGAGAGATTGGGAAGAAGATGGGATTGAAAAGAGGATGAGAAACCAGGGGAAAGGGTGGAAGTAAGGAGGGTTGGTGGGTGGGGGGGGTGGCAACCTGAGAAGACGATCAAAGCAAAGAGGACCCTGGAGAGCAGCTGAATTAAATAGGAGGATTCAATCGAATTAACATTGAATGGGAACACAGGAAAGCATCATGTGAATTGACTGGTTCATAAAAGTGAGTGTCTGCAGTCAATGGCTTATATTTTGGTTATTATTCACTCCAGTATTGGCTCAGCTCAGTGCATCCGGAAAGTATTCACAGGGCTTAAATGTTTTTCCACATTTTGTCATGTTACACCCTTATTCCAAAATGGAATAACTACCCCATAATAACAATGTGATAAGTTATTTTTAATTTTGCAAATTTATTAAAAATAGAATTAATCAATCATCTCATCTTCCTTTTTTTAACCAGATAAAAGCCTGCTCAGATCAAAATCCCTTTTACAAGAGTGACCTGGCCTCGAGGTTTCATAATCACTTTTGGGTTAGTTACTGAAAACCAGTAACTAGTTACAGATACTAGTTATTTTATTTCAAAAGTAACTCAGTTACTAACTCAGTTACTTACACCAAAAAGTAATGTGTTATTGTGAAAAGTAACTATTTAGTTACTTCTTTTTTTCTTCTTTTTTTTTCTTCTTTTTTTTTTAAAGTTCCCATTTATGCCCTTTTAGTCTTCATTTCAGTACTGTTATTGCACTGGAGAATAATACAATGTGTTGATCAATTTGACATGCATTTGCATCACTGAACTCTGCTAAGCAATGTGGTCTACATACAACACACAAAGACAAAGATATGTTTCAAAGGGCCAATTTATTTCAGGCCAGAACAAATGGACAAAACTATTTTAAATAGCTGCAACAAAACATACATAAGTAACAAACAGCATAATAACCACATAGCTGTAAACCTGGCTTCACCTAAGGAAGGCACACATGACATACACAAAGCCTAAACAGGCACATTTGAATTGTTGTTTTGGGCAGTAGACGGGATCTTTGATCCAAGACACAACTTACATTTAACTAAAATGTTATTTTCTTTCTGCTCGACAAAAGAAAATAAGTGAGAATATCTTCATGTTAAGACACTCGACTGCAGCTCCGTTGTTAGTAAACACAGACATGCCCCCCCTCCCCTCCCCTTCCCTCCCCACACCCACACCCACACCCAGACACACACAGAGCGTGCCTCTGGCTTGTGACATAGGAAGAATCAGAAGGACGACACTGCAGCGCTCCAATAAAACACAATCAGATCTTCTGTTTCTAACCGATACTACATAAAAAATAACGTAAAATAACGCAGTAACGCATCATGTAGTAACGGTAACTGAGTTACTGAATATAAAAAATAACGCGTTAGATTACTAGTTACCGCCGAAACTAACGGCGTTACAGTAACGCGTTTGTCCCAACACTGTTCATAATACATACAACAAAAACAGCAGCAGTCGCACACTATTAAAAAAAAGAGGTACAAAATTACTTACAACATTAACATAAAAAAGCACACAATAGATAGAAAAATTAAAAAAAAGTACAGTGCCCAATAGAACCAGTTAATCAAGCCTTAAAATGGCCTGGAATTCCCCCACAGTGATGAGTCCAGAAAGCCTCAGATCCTTTTGTAATAAATTCCCTACCATGGAGCAGCTTCTCTAAAGGCTTGTTTTCTTTTTTTTTTTACCAAGGTTGTGTTGGCCCTAGGAACCAACACACCAAGAATGTCATGACTGGAGTCTCTACACGTATAAGAACATAATTAGGTGGGAACCAGACCAATAATTTATATATATACTGTAATATATATATATATATATATATATATATATATATATATATATATATATATATATATATATATATATATATATATATATATACTACCGTTCAAAAGTTTGGGGTCACCCAAACAATTTTGTGGAATAGCCTTCATTTCTAAGAACAAGAATAGACTGTCGAATTTCAGATGGAAGTTCTCTTTTTCTGGCCATTTTGAGCGTTTAATTGACCCCACAGATGTGATGCTCCAGAAACTCAATCTGCTCAAAGGAAGGTCAGTTTTGTAGCTTCTTTAACGAGCTAAACTGTTTTCAGATGTGTGAACATGATTGCACAAGGGTTTTCTAATCATCAATTAGCCTTCTGAGCCAAAGAGCAAACACCTTGTACCATTAAAACACTGAAGTGATAGTTGCTGGAAATGGGCCTCTATACACCTATGTAGATATTGCACCAAAAACCAGACATTTGCAGCTAGAATAGTCATTTACCACATTAGCAATGTATAGAGTGTATTTCTTTAAAGTTAAGACTAGTTTAAAGTTATCTTCATTGAAAAATGCAGTGCTTTTCCTTCAAAAATAAGGACATTTCAATGTGATCCCAAACTTTTGAACGGTAGTGTGTATATATATATATATATATATATATATATATATATATATATATATATATATATATATATATATATATATATATATATATATATATACATGCATTGAGAACATCTGCAGACTGACAGGGATGGACAGTTTGCTGTTGCAATGGTAGACTAGGTTGCCATAACCAGTAATACAACATAAAGCACAGTGATATAGTCTTTCTTTTTTTTTAATGTCCTGCCCAGCTTCTCAGGCAAATCATATAGCAGATGTAGATGCCCATATCGGCTGTTTAGATTTACTTTACAAAAGAGAAGTGTAGGATACTTCTCTTGTTGCCTTATTTGTATTTTGACTTTATTAAATGTATTTATATTATCATTTGGTGCAGCCGGGCCGGAGCAGGAGGGGATAGAAAGAGAAAAAAAGGAAGACAGAGGGGGGAATTGTGGGGACAAGAGGGGGATTAGACAGAGAGACAAAAACAACAACAGCAAACACAACAACAACAACAACAGAGCAACATCAGCAAATACGACATGTAAAAATATGATGGTAAAAGTAATAGCAAATAAGCAGTTAGCGTATATATATATATATATATATATATATATATATATATATATATATATATATATATATATATATATATATATATATAGTCTTTCTTGATGCACCTTTGGCAGCAATTACAGTCTCAGGCCGTTTTAAATACAATGCCACAAACTTGGCACACCTATCTTTGGGCAGTTTCACCCCTTCTCAGGTTGGATGGGAGGAGTTGGTTTTAATGTATTATGTCTCTGTACATTTCTGCATTCATATTTCCCTACATCCCGATGAGTCTCCCAGTTCCTGTTGCTGATAAACATCCCCACAGCATGATGCTGCCACCACCATGCTTCACTGTCGGGACGGTATTGGCCTGGTGATGAGTGGTGCCTGGTTCCCTCCAAACATGATGCCTGGTATTCATGCCAAATAGTTCAATCTTTGTCTCATCTGACCAGATAATTTTGTTTCTCATGGTCTCATAGTCTTTCAGTTACGTTTTGGCAAACACTAAGAAATGGCTTCCGTCTGACCACTATACCATACAGGCCTGGTTGGTGGATTGCTGCAGAGATGGTTGTCCTTCTGGAAGGTTCTCCTCTCTTCAAAGAGGAATGCTGTAGCTCTGACAAAGTGAACATTGGGTTCTTGGTCACCTCCCTGACTAGACTAAGATGAATGCAGCAATATACAGATGCATCTTAGATGAAAACCAACGCCCCAGGTGCTGCAAATAAGAATGGGCGAAACTGCCCAAAGATAGGTGTGCCAAGCCTTTGGCTTCGTATTTAAAAAGACTTGAGTCTGTAATTACTACCAAAAACACATCAACAAAGTATTGAGCAAAGGCTGTGCTTACATACATGTGATTGTTTAATTTTTTAAAATTTTTAGTACATCTTCAAAATTTAAATTAATAAAATCACATTGTCATTATGGGGTATTGTGTGTAGAATTTTGAGGACAAACATTAATTTATTTCATTTTAGAATAAGGCTGTAATATAACAAAATGTTGAAAAATTTAAGCACTGTGAATACAGTCCAGATGCACTGTATCTACTGTATCCAACACAGGTAGGTATCACTACTCAAATCCACAGACAATATGCTGGCAACAAACGAGCCGCGTAGCTCAGATGCCACATTTTGCTCGAACCTTGTCAGCTGTCGCAATCCCAAAATTCCGCTGGCAAGCCAAACGCCTTCGCCGGCCAAGATTGTGTGCCGAGGTAGCTGGCAGAGCAACAGCATAAAAAATTAATAAAAAAATAAATAAAAAAACTTGATCTTTGCCAAGCTTTTATTTGGTGACTTCTATAAAAAATACTGACTGCTTTTCCCCGAGACACTTTCAATGTTGGCGAGTGGCGATGAAATACTGCTCACTTTTTAGACTGACTTTTTACTCTTAACATTCTCCTGAGATTCAGCGTCACCTGCAGTGGACATTTGTTTTTGATCCATGTCTTTTGTCGAAGTTACACATTTCAAAAAAAAAATAGCCCTGCCATGTCCACTGCAGAAAAAATTGCATGCTACGATAATTATGCACCTGCTAATACGTCTCACTAATTGTTGTGTTGCAGTCAGTTATGATCCACTCCAATCCTGTAAGGAAGTGTTTTTCAACCTTTTTTGAGCCAAGGCAAACATTCCGGAGGCACACCAGCAGCAGAAATCATTAAAAAACTAAACTCAGTTGACAGTAAAAATTCATTATCGCAATTGTTGGATATGACTTTAAACCATAACCAACCATGCATCACTATAGCTCTTGTCTCAAAGTAGGTGTACTGTCACGACCTGTCACATCACGCAGTGACTTATTTTGACTTTTTTGCTGTTTTCCTATGTGTAGTGTTTTAGTTCTTGTCTTGCGCTCCAATTTTGGTGTCTTTTTCTCTTTTTTTGGTATTTTCCTATAGCAGTTTCATGTCTTCCTTTGAGCGATATTTCCCGCATCTACTTTGTTTTAGCAATCAATAATATTTCAGTTGTTTTTATCCTTCTTTGTGGGGACATTGTTGATTGTCATGTCATGTTCGGATGTACTTTGTGGACACCGTCTTTGCTCCACAGTAAGTCTTTGCTGTCGTCCAGCATTCTGTGTTTGTTTACTTTGTAGACAGTTCAGTTTTAATTTTGTTCTGCATAGCCTTACCTAAACTTCAATGCCTTTTCTTAGGGGCACTCACATTTTGTTTATTTTTGGTTTAAGTATTAGACACCTTTTTACCTGCCCGCTGCCTCCCGCTGCTTCCGACATCTACAAAGCAATTAGCTACCGGCTGCCACCTACTGATATGGAAGAGTATTACACGGTTACTCTACCGAGCTCTAGACAGCACCGACACTCAACAACAACACATAATTTGCAGACTATAATCACTGGTTTGCAAAAAATATTTTTGAACCCAAATAGGTGAAATTAGATAATCTCCGACGGCACACCAGACTGTATCTCACGGCAGCGGTTGAAAAACACTGCTGTAATGCCTAATGCTGTCTTATGTGCATTCAATTTACAATAGCAAATACATACTCATGTCATGATCCGTGGTCCGGATCATGTTTTGTGTTTTCTGTTAGTTTTGGACTCCTTCAGTTCCCGTTTGTGCACCTCTGAGTTGTTACCATGGCTACGTATTATTTTCACCTGCCTCTTGTGTTCGGGACGCTCACCTGTTGCTAATCAAGAGACATTATTTAAGCCTGCCTTTGCCAGTCAGTCGGTCTGGCTTCTTTGTTTGCATCACACTCCTGTTACGTAAGTTTTGCTTGTCTCCTAGCCCATGCTAAGTGTTTAGCTTCAAGTGCGATTGGTACCTTGTTCCGTCGGTTTGTTTTCTGTTTTTGTACCTCTTTTGAGTTTTTTCGAGATTAAATCATGTTCCTACCTGCAAGTCCTGTCCAGAGTCGTCCGCTTGCATCCCGGGAGAACGAACCGCGCAGTAAGCTGCAACCCTGCCGAAACAACTCATATCAGTTCAGTTCTACAAATTTAATGGTTTCTATCAAAGTTGTAATATTTGTTTTTTACTTCGCCTACATGCTAATGCTCAAATTAACAAGCCAAAAACATGTATTATAAAAATATTAATGCAGTTTTTGTCCCGACTGGAAAGACTAATTTTCATATAAAACTCAGTTGATGGACCAAGCAACATATTAATATTAGGTGTTAACAGTACTGCAGTACTGCAGGGGGACCATCATTTTATGACCGAGAACCAAAGAGATATCCACATGCTACTTGAAATTTACTCATAACAATATTCCTGTGTTGACGCCAAAGGTTGGCTGTTGTCGTGATCCCTGGATGAAGAAAAAGCAGGAGCCATGCAGGCAGAAGGTCGTTTGATTAGGAACCAGGCAGAAACAAGAAAAAAAAACTCACATATTTTTCAATGCTGTGGTGTAAATAATAGATATTTTTTGAACAACCAAGAGGTTATTTATGTTTTTAGTTTCTTTCTTCATTCTTGTTGAAAAACCAATACATAAAAACAGGACAGAACGTGAAGAGAGGACATGCCCTGGGAAAATAAGCTGTTTGTCACCCCAGTATGTCGTGTGAAGTACGTAGAGAGCAGGCAATCACAACTTGTTTGGTGTAAAATATGTTTGCAGATTGCAATCCATAAAGAATAATTAGAACAACTTATTGATCAGTTCTCGGAAAATGTACTGGTAACTTCGTTTTTTTTTTTTTTTTGGGTTAAGGGAGACAATTTAGACTACACCTACAGTATCATACTCGGAATTAGCAAGGCAAAAACTGACTTTGACCATTTAAAAATGTATTAATAAATATTAACACCAGGTAGTCTTTGATTCTTATACTTGTATCTTTATGTGTGAGATACAAAAACAAAAGACTTACTCATCATCATCTCCTTGTTGGTCATTGCGGGTCTTCAGGTGGGTGAAAAGGCCCATCCTGGACCTGCATACCCCATTAGGAGTGAGTAAAATATTTTAATGTGGAAAACTGATGCCCAGTCCGCCTCCACACAGTTCTCGGCAAAAAAAACAAGCCTAAGTCCAGTGGCAAGTAGACCAAGACGACTGAGGACCCATCTTTGCTGCAGCCTTCCTCCGCCTTCCCAGCCGTTATGGTGCTTCTCCATGCAGCCATCTTCCACCTGGTTGAGGTCTTCACTATTTGCCCATAGCTGGGGCAGAGGTTGACTGGTAGCAGGGTGTGTCCACACACCGCTGGGCATGCGTGCCGCATCGCTAGAACCCCCTGCTGCTCCGAAACCCTGTACAATTTAGCCTGGAACCGCAAGGTGCCGGTTAGCGTGTGTTTCCACGAGGAGGCATGCACGAGTCTTGGCAGTGTCGAGGCTACGTACCAGCTAAGGAGACATACGCACCCTGCCCCTCTTTTCACCTCCTGCTGGCGGCGGTACTGCACTGAACGCATCACACGCCCTGTGTAACACACAACACACACACCTGAATTACTAAAATGCAAATATCATGCGCTATACTTGTGCAATGTATGAAATAGCGTGTACTATTAGTAGGCATTTTGTGTGTGATCTACAAACACTGCGAGTGCAATTGTAAAGTGGTGCATTATTTAAATGAGGATTTTGCGTGTACTATGTACTAGGGGGCATCACCATGGAGACACTCTCACTTACTGCACATTTATTTCATCATAGTTTAGTTTAGTCTTTATTTGAAGGGAAAATGCAGAGCAACATTAAGCTCAAAGACAGATATGTTCTGCACCATATTATAGCTAAATAGCTCATTTCCATCTGCAGTTCCTGGCTATCATAATTAAAGGGATACAAAAAACATGCAATACATTTATAACAATACAATTATACTATAGCATGTGTGTTGGCCCTGCGATGAGGTGGCCACTTGTCAATCATCAGTCAATGTTTATTTATATAGCCCTAAATCACAAGTGTCTCAAAGGGCTGCACAAGCCACAACAACATCCTTGGTTCAGATCGCACATCAGGGCAAGGAAAAACTCAACCCAGTGGGATGACAATGAGAAACCTTGGAGAGGACCGCAGATGTGGGCGACCACACAACCCCCCCCCCACCCCCCCCCCCCACACACACACACCCCTAGTACCCCGCCTACCGCCCGAATGCAGCTGAGATAGGCTCCAGCGACCCCCCGCGACCTCAAAAGGGACAAGCGGTAGAAAAGTAATGGATGGATGGATGTAATCAAATTAAGAAAAGTCATAAAATGCCCTTTCATTGACACATACTTAATATACAATACAACTACACTGTCATGTCTTGGTGATCATGTTTAGTTTGGCTATGTTCTGTTTGGCTTTTGCATTCTGTCAGTTTCTGTTTTTTCACTCTCTGTTTTGTTTCCATGACTACCAATCAGTTCACCTGTCCTCACGACTCACACACCTGATTCATCTGAACTCACGCACCTCTTTTCAATCACCACACGACTATTTAAGCCTGTCATTTTCTGTTGGTCGGGCTGGCGACATCACATTTATGCTCTGCACTCTTGACACGCTGCTTCCTCTGTCCAGGTCATAGTTCATGCTGCTCTTTTCTTGCCACGTAAGTTTTTTGTTTAATCAAGCCACTGTTTTGTACCTCCGCTGTGAGCGCCTTTTGTTTGTTCCTTTTTTCCCATAGTTCTGCCTTTGTGCTAGTTTTGTTTTATTAGCCAAGTTTGTTCCCCGCCTTGTGCGCGCCTTTTGTTTATACTTTTTATAGTCTATTATTAAATCATGTATTTAACTTCACGCCATGTCCGGTCCAATTCTTATGCATCTCGGGAAAACAAACCACTTCATAGTCCATGTCCTGACAATTGACACATACTTAATATACAATACAACTACACCTCATTTACATCATCACACATAGACAATAGATGCTCTTTTTCACATCTGTCCTCATTTGTAAAAAACAATCATGATTTTACCACACAAACCTCACAGCTTACAGCATTAATATAATACACATTAAGTTGACATGTCAAACATAGTGCCCACCTTAGTGACTGTGTGATCAGCTTTGATTGCTCCAAAGCCGCTTTTTAACTTCAATTGTGAATGAAGAGTAAGAGTAATCATGCTCCTATCTGTGGCATTTTGCTATCTTATCAAACAAGCAGGAGACATATACCACTTTTTATGGGCATTTTAGGAGCAGCCCTGCAGTGCATCTACAATGAAACCAATTTTTTTTTTGTTACCGCCAAAGGTGCACTTATTGGAGAGAGGCTGCATATCACTCTGAACAAGATGCAAAATAAATGCATACTTAGAGAAGTTTTTTTCAAACAAGAAATATTTAAACGTGAAATAAACGAACGTCATTAAAAAAATAATACTAAAGGAAAACAAAACGCATCAATTGAATTTGTTGAAGCATGTTGACACACACGTAGGACAAATGATTCCCACCCGTCCGCAGTCTGTCTGTGCAGCGCAAGCAGCGATCCTGTGGCCGTGTGTGGAACTGTCAGTTTGCAAGTCCTTCCCACACGTAAAACGCAAAATAGATCTGGCAAACCGGTGATACATGTCGTGAGTTCAAACCCTGGCCGAGTCATACCAACGACTATAAAAATGGGACCCATTACCTCCCTGCTTGGCACTCAGCATCAAAGGTTGGAATTGGGGGTTAAATCACCAAAATGATTCCCGAGGGCGACCACCGCTGCTGCTCACTGCTCCCCTCACCTCCCAAGGGGTGATCAAGGGGATGGGTCAAATGCAGAGGTTAATTTCACCACACCTAGTGTGTGTGTGACTATCAGTGGTACTTTAACTTTAACTTTTAACATTAAGTAATTATATTTGCATCTTCTCCTCCCAGTATTGTGGGTGTTTTGATCATCAGCATATATTTTGCATATTATTGAAGACAGAGACGTAAAATGGATGGTACACCATATTCTGCTTACTTAACAGACGCAATCCACCTTGAACACGTTTAGTAGATCAGCTTTGCGTGTGTTATCAAGTTTGCACATGTTTTAATACACGCAAACCTCTAGTAAATCAGGCCCTTGGTTGTTGTACTGTAGTTTTCATTTGTTTTTATTTTTACCATTACCACTCGACAATGTTTTATCAATGTGGTGTATGCATAAACCACTAATGTGGTCATGAACGTGTTGCTCTTTGTGTTAAAAACATACAATTTAGCGTAAGATAAGCATTTGTTCCCCATCTTGTTGACTATCTGGCGACTGTCACGACACATGGTTCAGTTCAGTTTCAGTTTATTTCGAACATGCATACAATACAACGTAATGCATCACACAATTCCAGTTGTTTCATTACAGCACATCCGAAAAGAAGTAGGAAGAAGCAGAGTTTATTTAATCCTACGCCTTTTCATACCATAGCAATTTTATCCAATTTCCTTGTTCTCTGTAACAGAACAGTGAACATCCATCCATCCATTTTCTACCGCTTATTCCCTTTGGGGTCGCGGGGGGCGCTGGAGCCTATCTCAGCTACAATCGGGCGGAAGGCAGGGTACACCCTGGACAAGTCGCCACCTCATCACAGGGCCAACATAGATAGACAGACAACATTCACACTCACATTCACACACTAGGGCCAATTTAGTGTTGCCAATCAACCTATCCCCAGGTGCATGTCTTTGGAGGTGGGAGGAAGCCGGAGTACCCGGAGAGAACCCACGCAGTCACGGGGAGAACATGCAAACTCCACACAGAAAGATCCCGAGCCTGGGATTGAACCCAAGACTACTCAGGACCTTCGTATTGTGAGGCAGACGCACTAACCCCTCTTCCACCGTGCTGCCCACGGTGAACAAATACATCATTATTAAATAATATACCATAGTAAGCAAACAAATATTAAATACATAAATAATCTTTGTCTCAATAAAAAAAAGGATAAAAGGGTTAAAGATGTTCATCATAATTCTTGTTCTGTGTACTTTGTGAAATTTTCCTCTGAGGTTATATTTGCGACCCCAAAAGGGACAAGCGGTAGTAAATGGATGGATAGATGAGGTTATATTTCTCCTCTTTTGTTGAGAAGAATTGTTGTACATTCTTGGGTAGCAGGTTATAGTTTTCTTTGTACATAATTTTAGATGTTTGCAAAAGCAATAAATCGTTGACTTTCAATAATTGTGATTTAATAAATAAAGGGTTTGTATGTTCTCTATATCCAATGTGATGTATTATTCTAATTGATCTTTTTTGTAACACCGTTAGTGAATGAAGCGCGCATTTGTAGTTGTTTCCCCATATTTCTGCACAATAACTCAGATATGGTAACACTAGCGAGCAGTAGAGAACATGAAGTGATTTTTGGTCTAGAACATGTTTTGCTTTATTCATTATTGATGTGTTTCTTGCTACTTTATGTTGTATATCGGTGACACCTAAGGGGGCTTTTGGAAGCCCGACCGGTCCACCTGTGACCAGGAACCCGTCAGCCGCTGGACTTGCATAACAAAGCGAAGGCATTCATCTCACACGCTGAAAGGATCATGTCCCTTCTTGTCGAGCTCATCGGCAGCCAAAAGAACCTTTTGTACGCACCGTTCCTGACACTTGGACCGTGGCTGAAAATACCTCTGTTTGTCGGATTAGTCTCCAGTCTGAAGTTGTCATGTACTGCATGTTTCCCAGGTGTCTCGCCCGTCTTCCTGCTCCCAACTCGTCCTTCTTGATGACTTTGGGGAGCGCTGGTCGCTCTGGTCATCAGATAGGCGTCTCTAATCAATGTATAGCTCCAGTATTGTGTGTGGGACTGTAAAGCAAATCGATTTGGATTAGTTTGTGACTCCAACCTGAGATTTTCGATACCATCGCTGCTTTTCCTGCCCTCTTTCCCCCCTTCTTCATAATCAAGCTTTTAAGGCAACTTATAGATTACGTGGGCGCATAGCTATTCATGAAAGGCTGGAGAGGACATGGGCCACCGAGATAAAAGGAGCAGGAAATCACGCTTCTTTTGGAAAAAAAATGAGGGGAAAAAAAGACAGTTGGCCTTCATTCCAAACAATGAATCACATTTGCCTAAAACTGCTAAACTAACCGGGCAAATGTCACCGCCTGCCTGACGAGGGATCTTGCGGGCGTTTGAGGGAAATTTGGAATACATTACGTGAAATGTCAGCAGATCCTCTACGATAATTGGAAGAAGGGAGTCGTAAAACACTTCCAGAATTGACTGCAGCACTTCCTAAAAGAGTTTAGTCGGATTCTGCCCAAAAGTAATTTTTTTTTTTTTTTTTTACCAGCAGCTTCCTAAAGGCTAAACTATATTGTCATTGCATTTAAAAGTACAACTTCATTTTTTTACTATTGACACCGGCAGGTGAAGGGTGACCAAAAAGAAACAGGACCTATAAAAGTTGTATTAAATCCTATAAGGGCCTGCACATTTCAAGAAACTTCAGTCGGTGTACAATCGTTCCCCAAAGTTTCAGTTATGTCCGTTGCTTTCCTTTCTGAAATATGCTTCATATCTGGTGCACCGCAAACATTTGTCACGTAAAATTGTCAGCTGCTCCAACTTTTGTGCAGTAACACTCTCCTGAACTTCCGAACACAGTTAATTAAAGTTAAGTTAAAGTTAAAGTACCAATGATAGTCACACACACTAGGTGTGGTGGAATTTGTCCATTTGACCCATCCCCTTGTTCATCCCCTGGGGGGTGAGGGGAGCAGTGAATACTTCTGTTTTCATTGACGACACCCAAACTTTCTTAAAAAAGGTGTATCTGTTGAATTGTGTTTTCCTTGGTTGACAAAGACATGTTGGGGAATAATAATATTGCTCCAATATTTTATGCCCAAAGCCGAAAGAAAATAAAAAGACTAAACAGATTTATTCATATATTTGTGAGTTCTGTTGTTTGGGTCCCCTTGTACAATGAAACCTTGATTTACAAACTTAATAGGTTCTTGAACAGCGTTTGTCAATAGAAAAGTTTGTATAGTGAAGCCAATTTCTCCATAAGAAAACAATGTAAACATGGATAATGGGGTCCAGCACTACAAAAGTCCATATGTTCTTAAAAGTTTGTACACTTTGAACACAATATAAC
Source organism: Entelurus aequoreus (assembly GCF_033978785.1). Lineage (NCBI taxonomy): Eukaryota > Metazoa > Chordata > Actinopteri > Syngnathiformes > Syngnathidae > Entelurus > Entelurus aequoreus. The sequence goes on along the minus strand of NC_084738.1, from coordinate 42,875,417 downwards.
GTCCTATTCAGTACTGTACTGTATATGAAACAAACGTAACACGGGGGTTATGGATCAACTTTCTATTTAATAACAAAAGGCCCTTTTCCACCAAAGGTTCCTGTGCGGTTTGTGTTTCCACCTGATTTCACAGTTCAGTATAGTTTACACAAACCAGGCAGATGACGTATGGTTGAGTGGTACAGTATACTTCTACATTTATCCCACGTAGCAGATGAGTTAAAAATAATAGTGCACCACATTTTCATTAAAAGTTGGATATCCACAGTGTCTACCATGTCTTACCATGGATTGATTAACGTGGACCCCGACTTAAACAAGTTGAAAAACGTATTCGGGTGTTACCATTTAGGGGTCAATTGTACGGAATATGAACTGTACTGTACACTCTACTAATAAAAGTTGCAATAATTCAACCGATTAAAGTCTAACAGTCAGAAAGTTGTCCCCTCAATAAATGAGGGTCAGGTGAGTCCTTATAATCCATTTCATCTGTAAATAACAAAATATAAATGATGTCAGTGTTTATCTGACGGCAGCAACAAGGGACACATCAGATTTAGCGTTAGCCTTTTAGCATTAGCATTCTGTCCACTTGGGCTGTGATGAATAACTACACAAATGGCGTGGCGCTCATTACTTTTATAGCATGTAACAAAGTAAATAGCTAATAATGAATATTTGATGTGATATACCTTCTCATTTACTGCCTCCTCTATTTCACATTTATCCTCAAACAACTATGTCACTGAGTCCCAGCGAGCAGCTGCAGTCGCTGCTTCGAAGTCCGTCTAAATACTTTATATTCCTCAGTAAAATTAAAAAACAGCATGTAACTGCATACTAGTATAAATACTACGACAGAGTAAAAACACTGCGAGACACTAGACAAAAGTTCCTGCAAGTAAAAAGTTCCTTTCGTCTTACTTTTTATCCGATGTCAAGTATTTTGTAGTAGAAATATACAAGAAACAAATTGTTACAATAAAATAGTCTCGCATACTTTAACGGCTTGAATTTTGTTTCTACAACAACGTTATAGAAACACCCCAACCTTGTCTAACCAACAGCAAAGCTTGCCCCTTTAAGTTCCGGCAGGAACTTTTTAAAGTACCACCCACAGTAGCTACTCAGAACTAAATTAGTTCCTGTGGAACTTAAGTTACCCAGGTACTTTTTTTGTTGGAATTTTTTATTTTATCTGGGAAAATAGCTGAACTGTCCTCATTTCAGCCACCCTGCTGACACACACACACTCTCTCTCTCTCTTTGGCTGTCCATCGATTACGATGATGACGTTGCTCCAGTAATGGGTTATTGAGGGGGGTTTCGTATATGCCATTGCATGTGGCTGTGCAGGCCAATGCGCGACCCGCATGGTTTGCCACATGTGGGGCAGATGTAGTCCACGCTTGAGAGGGGGGGCCCTGCAGCGCGCTGATGTCGCTGTAAACGTTGTTGTTTTCTCCTCTCAGTGGTCTGCTCCTGGAGATGAGCAATGCCGGCGTGACTGCAGTTGCGCCAGGTGTGGCGATCAGCAGCCAAGACTTCCAGTGCGGAAGGCTGGATAGCACAGCGCTTCAGGAGGGTTTTTATGTGGTCCTTGTAGCGTTTCCGCTGACCCCCAGAAGACCTACAGCCTTCCTGGAGTTGTCCGTAGAGGATCTGTCGGGGGAGCCTCTGGGCGGGCATGCGGATTACATGCCCCACCCAGCGCAGATGTCTTTGCGCAAGGAACACTTGGATGCTGGGTGTTTGGGTCCGGTCATAAATATCCACATGTGGGGCTCTGTCCTCCCAGGTCAGACCCAGGATCCGTTGCAGGCAGCGGATGTGGTATCTCTCCAGGATTCTGACGTGCCTTTGGTAAGGGGTCCAGGCTTCCGAGCCGTATAGCAGTGTGGACAGACAAACTGCTTTGTAAACAGCTGCTTTGGTGGAAACTATCAGGTTTCTGTTCAGGAAGACCCTGGTTTTGAGCCTACCGAAGGCAGCAGACGCTAAACCAACACGGACCTGGATGTCATTATCGATGTTACAGGTGGGGGACAGGACACTTCCGAGGTAGGTGAAATGTGGAACGATGGTGAGCTGCTGACCATCAATGTTGAAGACAGGCACTTCTGACTGGTGGGTAGAGTGTTGCGCAATGATCTGTGTTTTTGAAATGTTGACCTTGAGTCCTAGGGCACTGTATGTGGATGAGACCACGTTAAGTGCACGTTGTAGAGATTCTGGCGTGTGGGCAAGGAGAGCACAATCGTCAGCATACTGAAGTTCTAGGATCTGTTGTTTTGTAATTTTAGTGAAGGCCTGGAGGCGCCGGATGTTGAAGAGACTGCCGTCCAGCCGGAACTGTATGTGGATGCCATCTGTGGTTCCCAGAGCTTTGTGTGTGAGGAGGGTGACTGCTGAGAGAAAGAGGTTGAATATGACAAGGGCTAGGACACATCCCTGCCTGACCCCGACTTTCACATTAAAAGAGGGGGATTGCTGGCCTCCAATGCGGACACAGGCTCGCATTCTATCGTGTAGTTGTCTCAGGATGTTGAGGAACTTTGGCGGAATCCCCAGCCTTCCCAGTAAGTCCCAGAGGAGATTCCGGTTTACAGTGTCAAATGCCTTGGACAGGTCGATGAAGGCGATGTACAGATCCTGGTGGTGTTCCCGGCACTTTTCTTGTACCTGCCTGGCTACAAAGATCATGTCAGTAGTACTGCGATCTCTTCTGAATCCACACTGTGATTCAGGCAGGATTTTCTCAGAGATGTGAGTAACTAAACGAGAGAGCATGACCCGGGAAAGAACTTTCCCAGCAACCGAGAGCAGGGAAATTCCTCTGCTGTTTCCACAGTCGGCTTTGTCACCTTTCCTCTTAAAGATGGTTATTATAACAGCATCTTTCCATTCCTGGGGGATGGCTTCAGAGGACCAGATGGAATCAATCAATTGGTGAAGCCGGCGGGTGAGGAGATAGCCACCAAACTTCAGCACCTCAGCTGGGATACCGTCAGGGCCTGGGCTTTTGTTGTTTTTTAGGCCCTTGATGGCTTTTAGGACCTAGCAAAGGTAGGTGGGGAGTCCAGGTGGTCGACAGGGGGAGTGGTTGGGAAATTGGTGAAAATGTCCTGGTCAGAGGGATTTTCGGAGTTAAGGAGAGTGTTGAAATGTTCAGCCCATCTATTTAGGATCTGGGGTGTGTCCTTATAGAGGGTGACTCCGTCTGACGATCTGACTGGGGTTATGTTTTTTCTCTGTGGACCATATATGGATTTGACGGCATCATAACATCCATGGGAATTGTTTGTGTCAGCATAAAGTTGGATCTCGCTGGCTTTCTTGATCCACCAGTCATTTTCCATGGCTCTGAGGGTACGCTGGACTTCGGCTCTTATGGAGGAGAGTCAAGTCTTTAGTGTGATGGATTGTGGGTTGGCCAGGTAAGCAGCATGGGCTTTGTGTTTATGGATATCCGGTGCACTGTTGTCAACCCAGTCCTGATGTTTACGCCTGGTGTACCCAAGGGACTCCTCTGCTGCCTGATGGATGGCAGTTCTTAGGGAGTTCCAGCAGATGTTGATGTCAGGGTCCAGGTGGGTATCAGGGATTGCAGACAAATGTTCTGCAAGCTGTGCTCTGAGCTGGTCTACAGAGTGCTTGGATTTGAGTGCTTCACAGTTGAGTCTCTTGTTTCGTGATGTTTTCTTCAGTTGGGGGCGGACTTCCATCTGAAATTTGGCTCTGATCATTCGATGGTCAGTCCAGCAGTCCACTCCACGCATCGCTCTGGAGATTAGGACCTCCTTCCTGTCTCTACGACGGGTGATAATATAGTCGAGGAGGTGCCAATGTTTGGAGCGAGGATGTTGCCAGGAGGTCTTGAATTTATCCTTGAGCTGGAACAGGGTGTTGGTGATGATCAACTGATGTTCAGAGCAGAGTGTAAGGAGGCGAAGCCCATTATCATTAAGCCTACCAACCCCGTGCTGACCAAGTGTTCCGGTCCAGAGCCCACTGTCAGAGCCCACCCTCGCGTTAAAATCCCCGAGGAGTATGAGCTTAGGCATTTCCTCAATGGCGGAGTTTAGTGAGGCATAGAATATGTCCTTGCTCTCAAGGTCTGCATCCAGGGTTGGGGCGTAGGCGCTGATAAGGGTGACATGGCGATTTTTGGTGAGTGGTACATGCCACGTCATGAGCCTTTCGCTTATACCCACTGGAGACTCTGGGATATTGTGAAGAAGGCTTGTCCTGGCGGAAAAACCCACTCCATGTAGACGACGGGAGCCTTCTGGATGACCCTTCCAGAAGAAAAGGTAGCCTTCTCCCGCCTCCGTAATTGAGTCTTCCCCATGTAAGCGGGTTTCGCTCAGGGCGGCTATGTCAATGCCGTATCGGTTTAGTTCATGCGCAACGAGTGCTGTTCTTCGCTGCGGGCGGGAGGAGAGATCACGCACATCCAAAAGTGTGCGGACGTTCCATGACGCTATTGTGAAAGGAATTTTGTTTGTCTTGTACGATTGTTTTCGACCGCATAAAGGGATGGCCCGGCAGCTGCGGTAGGCTGCCCGGGCGATGAGGAACAGACCATTTTTAGGCCACCTTTTCTAGGCCCTTCCCATTTCAGGGTGAGCAGAGCGGTGCTGCTCAGTCACGTGCGAAGCTGCCGGGGAGGCATGCTGTTCCATCCCATGCCACAACGACCTTCACTCGCACGCCGCCTACGTGCAGGGTTGGGCTAGGTACTGCCAGTCACATCCTTGACCTGTACCAGCCACCCTTCCCCATCGCCGCAGGACTTGAGGGCGGGGAGTTTGGGGGTAGTGCTGAGGAGGAGCAAAACACCTGCGCAGTGAATTGATTTAAGTGGTGGTAGAAGTGTGCAATCTCTACCCGCACTGTTTTGTCTTGGCCCCATGTGGTGTCCTCCAGTGGCATGAAAAGCTCATGACGACCTTCTGCCACATGGTGTTGCAGAGGACTGCCAGAGCACCGGTCTGTTGGTGACTGCCTAATGCGGGTCCTCGCCACAGATTTTTCGTTAGGGGTTTTCTCCCGTAGCCTATAACCAAGTGGTTAGCCAGTAGGCACTGGTCAATGAGGCAGAGACTTTTGAGGCAGTCTCTGCAAGCTATTTTAACCCATAGCTGGGACCCTGACAGGTACTACCACCCCGGGTCAGAGTGGACCTGGGAGTAATGATGACTGAGGGGTAACTCCACCTTCCCCAAAACTCCAGAACTCCCGAACTGAAGCCTCATCACCGGATGCAGTTTTGAGTCATACCCAGGACACACACACACACACACACACACACACACACACACACACACACACACACACACACACACACACACACACACACACACACACACACACTTTTACTAGGCCTGTGATGCACTCACACAACTCCTTAACTTTAACAGCCAGGTGGCGACAATGTTTAGGAATAACAAATACAATCCACTTTACCCTGTTGGTTAATCCTATTTGCGTGCAGCAGAAGAGGCGTGTGGACACTTCCTGAATGTTTCAAAACAAGACACAATGTTCTATTAAAGCAAAACAAAACAAAAAAATTAAAAGTACACTAAGTTGCAACTAGAACAATAGCCAATGACAGCACTGCCCACAATGGATGTGCTGCCGGGCACAAAAAGGCTGCGTTGCGAGGCACACATTAGGTGGCTGAAATTTGTGTGCGTTGGGACAAGGTTCGAGGTTCCGCTACATTTGCCTTTGTAGTCCACATAAACAGTCACTATAGAACCCGAGCAATTAACCAACTGGAGGTTTTAATCGGAGTATTTGCAGTAGTGTGAAGGGAATTATATTTATATGGCGCTTTTCTCTAGTGACTCAAAGCGCTTTACATAGTGAAACCCATTATCTAAGTTACATTTAAACCAGTGTGGGTGGCACTGGGAGCAGGTGGGTAAAGTGTCTTGCCCAAGGACACAACGGCAGTGACGAGGATGGCGGAAGCGGGAATCGAACCTGGAACCCTCAAGTTGCTGGCACGGCCACTCTATCAACCGAGCTACGCCGCCCCAGTAACATCTTTCTTACTATTTTGTCATTAAAACACATCAAGTAGCTAAAAGCAACCTGTCGAAAATAACACAGTTGAAAAAACACATTGTTTGCTTTCAAGACTTCACAGACCTCCCAGTTAATGCAGCGCTGCTGATTATTAATTACCTCACTGACTGATCTGTTAATGAAGTGGAACTTTTTTTTTTTTAACCGGATGGATCATTTTAACGTTCACCTCCGCCTTTTGATGAGTGCTATTTTTATTCTCCATCACAGGCTTTAATCCATTTAGGGAAACGAAACAAAACAAAGCTGAGCCGTCAAAATGAGGCAATTATTCCAAATCTTAGACATCCTTTCTGCTCCTGGCCTTCGATTTTTAATTGGCCATTTTACTGTAGCTGTTGGGCAATACTAAAGCAACCATGAAGTGATTGCCTTTATCCAGTGGAGGCCTGCGCTCCTGTTGTTGTTTTCGCTGTTGCTAACCCAAAGAGCAGCACCTCTCAGTTGTAATCAAGTCTTACTTGAACTTTGTAAACAAGTTCAATCAATGTTTATCAATCAATGTTTATTTATATAGCCCTAAATCAGAAGTGTCTCAAAGGGCTGTACAAGCCACAACGACATCCTCGGTACAGAGCCCACATACGGGCAAGGAAAAACTCACCCCAGTGGGACGTCGATGTGAATGACTTCCCTGTACAGTATTTTTAAGATGTACATTTAAGATAGTGTCATCATGTCTGTGTTGATCATGTTTTTGTTTGGCCATGTGCTGTTTGTTTTTTGGACGCTTTTTAGTTCCTGGTTTTACTCTCTTGTTTTCTCACCATAGCAACCATTAGTTTCACCTTTTTCCCATTTTGAATCACGCACCTGTTTTCACTAATCATGTCACTATTATTTAAACCGATAGTTGCCAGGAAGTCAGCCTGGCGACATCACCCTCTACACACCCTTGCTATTCATGCTGATGATCCATGCTGCTCTTTTTCATGCTCTTTTCTCGTTCCAAGTAAGTTTTCTTTATTCATGCCATAGTTTGCAAGTTTTGTTTTATTAGCCAAGTTTGTTCCCCGCCTTGTGCGCGCCTTTTGTTTGCTCCCTTTTTTTGTAGTTTGTTAGTGTTAAAATAAATATGTATCTACCTTCACGCCATGTCCAGTCCAACTTTACTTGCATCTCGGGAAAACAAACACACCATAGTCCAAGTCTTGACAGATAGCATATGCTATGCTATGACAAGTCTTTTTTTTTTTTGTTATGGTTAGCAAAGCAATTTCATATTAGCGTCTAGTTATGTCTTGTTTCTATTTCTGTGCATTTTCTCATAAATGGCAGTGGCAGTTCTAGATAGTATCCAGAAAGTATTCACAAAGTATTCACACCGCTTCACTTTTTTCACATTTTGTTATGTTACAGTCTTATTCTAAAATGCAATACATTCATTTGTGGCCTCAAATGTCTACACATAGTACCCCATATTAACAATGTGAAAAGTTTTAGTTTTTTTTGAGTTGTCAAATTTATTAAAAATAAAAAATGGATGTAAACAAACACCTCCAATCCAATTTGATGAGGCTTGAGAGGTGCTGCAAAGAGGAACGGACAAAAAGAAGTAGGCAAACCTGCCCAAGGATAGGTGTGCCAAGCTTGTGGCATCGGATTCAAAAATACTTGAGTCTGTAATTGCTGCCAAAGGTTCATCAGCAAAAGTTGTGAATACTTATATCATTTTTATTTTTAATTACATTTGCAAAAAAAAAAGATAACATTTTCACATTGTCGTCATGTGGTATTGTGTGTAAAATTTTGAGGACAAAAAGTAATTTATTCCATTTTCGAGTAAGGCTGTAATATAGCAAAATGTGAAAAAAGTGAAGCCCTGTGAATACTTTCAAAATTCAAAAAAAGAAAGACAATTAAAACATTTAAATAAAAATAACATTTATTAGTTTGACAGTTTGCTGACTTATTTTGGGCACCATATTAAGCACTATAATCATGTAAATGTTCCAATAAATGCCTCTATGTAGATAACAACTAAGGCTCCTGTAGTCACATATACAAAATAAAGTCAAACTAAATTAAATTTAAAAAAAGAAAACAATTAAAAAAATGTCAATAATAATAATTATTATTAATTTGACAGTTTGCTGACTTATTTTGGGCACTATACTAGCACTATAATCGTGTAAATGCTCCAATAAATGCCTCTATTTAGATAACAGCTGAGGCTCCGGTAGTAACATATATGAAGTAGAATTAAACTGAATTACATTTCAAAAAAGAAAATTATGTAATTTTTAATTTAACAGCTTGCTGACTATTATGGGCAATATATTAAGCACTGTGTTTGTGTAAATGCTCCAATAAATGGCTATATTCAGTTAACAGCTGAGGCTAATATTGCCATATATATATAAATATATATATATGAAAATATATACAGAAAATAAATAAAAAAGAAAGGAAAATAAATTCAAAAAAATCATTATTTTGACAGCTTGGTGACTTATTTTGGGCAAGTTGTTAAAGGCCTACTGAAACCCACTACTCGACCACGCAGTCTGATAGTTTATATATGAAATCTTAACATTACAAAACACATGCCAATACGGCCAGGTTAGATTAGTAAAGTGCAATTTTAAATTTCCAGCGAAATATTCTGCTGAAAACGTCTCGGTATGATGACGTGTGCGCATGACGTCACGGATTGTGCGGACATATTGGGACACCATTGTGGCCAGTTATTAAATCGTTTGTTTTTATCCCAAAATTCCACAGTATTCTGGACATCTGTGTTGGTGAATCTTTTGCAATTTGTTTAATGAACAATGAAGACAGCAAAGAAGAAAGCTGTAGGTGGGATCGGTGTATTAGCGGCCGGCTACAGCAACACAACCAGGAGGACTTTGAGTTGGATAGCAAACGCGCTACCGTGAGTACAGCTTTGGCTTCCAAACATTTGATCGCTTGCCCGTACGTGCGTGGCGCTATGTGCATGTCACGTACGTAACTTTGGGGAAATATATGTGCTGTATGAACTTTACGGAGGTGAACGGTACTTTGGGCTGTGGGATTTAATGTGTTGTGCGAGTGTTTGATTTGTATTGGTGGGTTATATGGACGGGAGGGGGGGGAGGTGTTTGTTATGCGGATTAATTTGTGGCATCTTAAATATAAGCCTGGTTGTGTTGTGGCTAATAGAGTATATATATATGTCTTGTTGATTTTACTGTTTTAGTCATTCCCAGCGGAATATCAGGTCCCATCCGCCTCTCACAGCATCTTCCCTATCTGAATCGCTTCCACTGCCCTCTAATCCTTCACTCTCACTTTCCTCATCCACAAATCTTTCATCCTCGCTCAAATTAATGGGGTAATCGTCGCTTTCTCAGTCCGAATCGCTCTCGCTGCTGCTGGCCATGATTGTAAACAATGTGCAGATGTGAGGAGCTCCACAACCTGTGACGTCACGCTACTTCCGGTACAGGCAAGGCTTTTTTATCAGCGACAAAAAGTTGCGAACCTTATCGTCAATGTTCTCTACTAAATCCTTTCAGCAAAAATATGGCAATATCGCGAAATGATCAAGTATGACACATAGAATGGACCTGCCTTTAAGCACTATGTTCATCTAAATGCTTCAAAAAGGCTTCCACAATTGTCCATGTGGCCCATAGCTGTAACTGAAACTGTCCACTCTTTTTGTATTCAAAACAGTTTTTTTGACATTATGTATAACTATAGAACCCACCTAGTAAACACTTCTAGCACGCGTGGTGCTCTCTGCAGCTATAGTACAGTATAGATTGTGTATCACTTTGCCGTATTGACCCAAACATTGCAAAAGAAGCAAACGCTTTAGGCAACTCTTAAAGACATTAACTTGACGCTAACCCTTGACATTCATATCTAAGAGTGACTCACACAACGTTGTGGGACACACACGTGCACACACCAATGTGGTCTTTGCGAGGCCTTGTGGTTTTAATGCGAGCTGTCAGCGCTGCCACATTGTTGTGACTCGTTAGGCGAAACAACGCTGCAGGCATGTCAGATGTGTGTGTGTGTGTGTGTGTTGGTGGGAAAGTAGCTGTTTGTACACACGCTGTTGCATCTTATTGACAGGATCAAACAGTGCAGACATATTTTGGCAGTATGTCAAATGTGTGAAATCAAATGCAGCGCAGTACCAAAAAAACAGTTTTGACATTGGCCTTGTGCACATACACTAGAACACACACACACACACACACACACACACACACACACACACACACACACACACACACACACACACACACACACACACACACACACACACACACACACACACACACACACACATTCCCGCAAGGCCGATTATATCAGATTTGTTTCAAAGAGAATTTAAGTCAGCGTGCGCAATCTCAAGAGGCAATCGCAGAATCGTTCCAATAATCTGCTCCATCTTTGTCCTCCTCCACTGTCTCGTTTCCCGCTTCCGTTGCCATCTGCATGGCCACAATCTGATCGAGTGTCTTCGTCTTCTTCTTTTTCTTCCTCCTCCGTGACCACCTCTTCTGATCGGGTGAAAGAGCAAGGAGAAACAGAATAGCCTCCGCCTCGGGCCCAGAACATCCACAATTCATCTTCTCTGTGTTTAAAAGAGCTGATCAGCAAGGCAGCGGGTGCAAGGTTGACACCGGTGCTTGGAATTCTTGCTTCGCTGTTCCATGTTTAGTGCACTTGAAGTTTGAATTAGTTTGGCCACAAAAGCCTGCGAGACTGAGTTGTTGCTCACTTATAGGTTATACATTAAAGTGTTTTTCAGCAGTTTTTAAAAAAAAAGTCACTAAGGTCCCACAATAGCATAATAGAAGTGTCAACATACAGCCTTGATGCTGAATTTTAGACAGTTTAAGAGTGCTTTTAGCAAGCACAACTGTGTGTTCCTATTTTTAAAGCTAATGAGCTGCTTCATCCTCTTTACACAGGGTTTCTGCAGGTATCAGCAAATATCATTTCATGCTTTCTAATGCCTTTTTAATGCCACTTGAAACACATTTAATTCCCATTTCCTACTGAAGATAGACTCAAAAACTTACAACTGTCTATATAGAAACATTTTAAGTATTTGACAATGATCATATTAAATAGTTGACAAGTTTATATTAGCTGTTACTCCCTAGTGCATTAGAGTTGGCTCACAAGACTGTAATCTAAGAATTTATTTGTACCATATTTTCCGGACCATAGGGCGCACCGGATTATAAGGCGCACTGCCGATGAAAGGTCTATTTTCGATCTGTTTTCATATATAAGGCGCACTGGATTATAGGGCGCATTAAAGGAGTCATATTATTGTTATTATTTTCTAAATGGAAAACACTTCCTTGTGGTCTACATAACATGTAATGGTGGTTCTTTGGTCAAAATGCTGCATAGATGATGTTTTACAGATCTTCTTCAAGCCGCTTTCTGACAGTCGCTTCCGGATGCGCCGTTTTGTGGGCGGTTTTATTTATGTGGCTCACCTTCGACAGCGTCTTCTCCGCGTCATCTTTGTTGTAGCGGTGTAGCGTGCAAGGACGGGAGTGGAAGAAGTGTCAAAAGATGGAGCTAACTGTTTTAATGACATTCAGACTTTACTTAAATCAATAACGGAGCAGCATCTCCTCATCCGGAAACAACCACACCGGAAATGTGTCCCGTGAAAAACCGTCCGACCGGAACTCTTATAACTAAAGTTCATTGGGTGAATAATGTAAACTCACTACACCGGTATGTTTTAGCGCTTTCATGGCGAGTTTACTGACAGATATAAGTAAGAACTTTACACTACTTTATATTAGAAATGGCAACAGCATGTTTTATTTATCTTGCTAAATTAAGCATTTTCAAGCATGAAAATGTCAGGCTTGGTAAAAAGGATAGGACTCAGATGCAGAGTAGGGAACTTTGAGAGGCTTTTATTTTGACAGCTTCCTTTCACCTCCAAAGTCAAGGAATTACAATATCTATATTAACCAAAAAACTAATCGGCGAAAAAGGTTCCAAAAAATAGGAACAACCGAAAATCACTCCGAACGGAGGAAAACACAAAAGCAAAGACAAACTATAATTGGCGCCGTATATGCTATAAAATGTATTAACAAAAAACGCTCCAACAGGAGGAAGAAACAACATTTATGAAAAATTCTACACTATCTAATCTAATAAAGTTTAACAAAAATTGTCACTCAAAAATTTGAGGAAAGAATGAAAAAATAACTGATAACTCACCACTTCGGCTGAATAAAATAAATAACAAAAAATCACTCTGCTGAGGAGGAAGAAAGGAAAAGTCAAAATAGCAACGAAGGGATTCAGGATCAAGGAACATAAGCAGGAGACAAGGAAAGGCATGGACATGGACATGGAAGCTAGAGAGCACGAATAAACGAGACAATCTGGCACAGAACAAGTGGAGGCGTGGGCTTATAAAACACATGAAGGTAATGGGGAACAGGTGGAAACAATCAAGGGTCAGGGATCACGTCAGACTGATGACACGAAAGGAAGAGCAAGTGATCTCACACGAAAGGAGTTACTTTTCAAAGTAAAACATGCAATTCACAGGACAGAAGAAACCAAGACAAAACATTCCTCACCGCAGTGTGACAGAAAATGGCTAAATAACCTAAAGATATAAATAATACAAAAATAATGGCAATTAGATGGGACCATACCAATCCGAGCGTGCTGTTCAGTATCTTGGCCACTGATTGGCTAAGCCTATAGAAGCATTAATATTTTGGATTAAATAGTGTAAAGGTTTCTAAAGAGTGTTATTTAATGTCTAGATGCCTCTCACAATGTTGAAAAATGTATTTCGATTTTTAATGCTCTCACTATGAAACTATATGATTTAATAATGATTCCTACTTGGCAGGAATGTGTTTGTTTGCGGTCAGGCCTGGAACCGATAAATAAACGAGGGACAACTGTACCTCTTCTATTATAGGAAACATTGCTTCAGTTTTCATATGATACGTTTTTTTCTGGAACCAATTACTAACAACTAAGAGACCACTGTACTCTACTGTAACTCTCCATTTGTCCAACGCAATACATGTCATATATCGCATTTAACAACGTTACATTAAGGAGTGGAACAGAAGGGCACAAACAACAGCAACACTAGCATAGCTATGTTAGCTACATGCTAACAGCAACATCCTCACGACGATCAAACTTACTACTCGTACGTCTGCAGCAGAGTAGATGACATCAATCAATCAATCAAAGTGTATTTATATAGCCCTTAATCACAAGTGTCTCAAAGGGCTGCACAAGCCACAACGACATCCTCGGCTCAGATCCCACATCAAGGCAAGAAAAAACTCAACCAAATGGGATACAAAGAGAAACCTTGGAGAGGACCGCAGATGTGGGGACGTCGAGTGGATCTAGTTAATAGTGTGAGAGTCCAGTCCATAGTGAGTTTTAAGATGGGACTTAAAGGCCTACTGAAATGCGATTTTCTTATTTAAACGGGGATAGCAGGTCCATTCTATGTGTCATACTTGATCATTTTGCGACATTGCCATAATTTTGCTGAAAGGATTTAGTAGAGAACATCGACGGTAAAGTTCACAACTTTTGGTTGCTGATAAAAAAGCCTTGCCTGTACCGGAAGTAGCGTGACGTCACAGGTTGTGGAGCTCCTCACATCTGCACATTGTTTTCAATCATGGCCACCAGCAGCGAGAGCGATTCAGACCGAGAAAGCAACTATTTCCCCATTAATTTGAGCGAGGATGAAAGATTTGTGGATGAGGAAAGTGAGAGTAAAGGACTATAAAGGGCAGTGGAAGCGATTCAGATAGGGAAGATGCTGTGAGAGGCGGGTGGGACCTGATATTCAGCTGGGAATGACTAAAACAGTAAATAAACACAAAACATATATATACTCTATTAGCCACAACACAACCACACACTCAATCCCACAGCCCAAAGTACCGTTCACCTCCGCAAAGTTCATACAACACATATATTTCCCCAAAGTTACATACGTGACATGCACATAGCGGCACGCACGTACGGGCAAGCGATCAAATGTTTGGAAGCCGCAGCTGCTTACTCACGGTACCGCGTATCCAACTCAAAGTCCTCCTGGTGAGAGTCTCTGTTGTCCCAGTTCTCCACAGGCTAATGGTAAAGCTTGACTGTCATCTTTTGGGAATGTAAACAATGAAACACCGGCTACGTGTTTGTGTTGCTGCAGCCAGCCGAAATACACCGCTTCCCACCTACAGCTTTCTTCCTTGCTGTCTCCATTGTTCATTAAACAAATTGCAAAAGATTCACCGACACAGATGTCCAGAATACTGTGGAATTTTGCGATGAAAACAGACGACTTAATAGCTGGCCACAATGGTGTCCCAAAATGTCCGCTACAATCCGTGACGTCGCGCGCACACGTCATCATACCGAGACGTTTTCAGCAGAATATTTCGCGGGAAATTTAAAATTGCACTTTACTAATCTAACCCGGCCGTATTGGCATGTGTTGCAATGTTAAGATTTCATCATTGATATATAAACTATCAGACTGCGTGGTCGGTAGTAGTGGGTTTCAGTAGGCCTTTAAATGCTTCTACTGAGGTAGCATCTCTAACTGTTACCGGGAGGGCATTCCAGAGTACTGGAGCCCGAATAGAAAACGCTCTATAGCCCGGAGTTCTTAGAACGCAGATTTCTTGCCGGGACATATGGTACAATACAATGAGCAAGAGAGGATGGATAGGATGAGAGAGCTCTAGTCTTTTTAAGATCTGGAGCGAAGCCTGAAGCAGGACTTCCAAAGCGAGTGTTTGAGCGCCTTTTTCTTGTAAAAGTGGAGCAACCAAGTGAGGGGGAAGATAGATTTTGCCCACGTTTGGGTGCTTGTAAACAGTCTGTAGAGACACACTTTACCGTGGGAACAACATTAAAACATCCATTCTGACTAGTAAGGGACCTTAAAGATGTTTTGGTGTTAGCCTGCTAGCTAGGATGCTTACGCGCCCATTTTCCTGCTTCCATGGAGCATCAATTACAAAGAAGAAAAGACCGGGCCTGGGTGACCCCTATAGGTCTGAAGACCTTTGGGCACATAAAGAAGAGGCGGCATTTAGGCTTTAAAAGATGGAGAGTATAAATATGTAGGAGTCTAAATCGGTCATTGTCAGCCATTTAGTGCGCCTCATGCCCTCCGTGTCTTCTCTTGGAGTTCAGTCAAAGGTCTTTCCTGCACTCTGACACTCATCCTTGCTCTCTTACCTCCAGATCACACGCTCCTCTCTCAGTCATTTGCAGCCATTTGCACATCTAGCACCTCACGCCGCTGCAGGCGACATAGCATGTCTCCATGTGAAGTGTGTGTGTGTGTGTGTGTGTGTGTGTGTGTGTGTGTGTGTGTGTGTGTGTGTGTGTGTGTGTGTGTGTGTGTGTGTGTGTGTGTGTGTGTGTGTGAGAGTGAGAGGAGTCTCAAATTAAAGCCACTCGTGTGAATCCAAACTCCCCATCCGATAATTGCATTAAGTCTCTATTTGAATATACGCTCATCACGCAGCGTAATTCTGCCGGTTGCGCCGTGTCCTCGCATGTAATTGAAATGACTGCGTAATGAAGGCGTATCTAAATCATAACTCCCTCACTTCATTCGCTTCACGCCGCCTCCAAAACAAACATCCAACCTCGAAAGAATTCCGTGCAACTTTGCTCACATTGTGTGTGATCCGCTAGCGTGGCGAAGTGTCACTGCACTCTGCTAAATCACAGAGATAGTAGCTTTTCATACAAGAAAAAATAAGTAGAAAAATTAGCAATGGCTGTTAGTTTATGCAAATATAGTTTTATCAAATGATTCCATTCAATCAGAAATAGTGTATTATTATTGCAAATTATCTAATTTCTCTCGGGGGATGTTATTATTGATCTTTTCTCGATAAAATGATTGTTACGAATTATGCCAATATTTTACATATTTACATAATTTATTGTATTTATATGACTACCAAAGCCTCAGTTTTGAATCAAGTAGAGACACTTTTTTGAAGCATTTACATGAACATAGTGCTTAACAACTTGCCCAAATTAAGTCAGCAAGCTGTCAAAATAGTGATATTTTAAATGTATTTTCCTTTTTTTTTGTTTATTTATTA
This sequence comes from Entelurus aequoreus, assembly GCF_033978785.1. Classification (NCBI taxonomy): domain Eukaryota; kingdom Metazoa; phylum Chordata; class Actinopteri; order Syngnathiformes; family Syngnathidae; genus Entelurus; species Entelurus aequoreus. The sequence continues at coordinate 42,859,203 of NC_084738.1, read as the reverse complement.
ACATTTTTATATATATGGAAAGACGTGCACCTGGGGATAGGTTGATTTGCAACACTAAATTGGCCCTAGTGTGTGAATGTTCTCTGTCTATCTGTGTTGGCCCTGCGATCAGGTGGCGACTTGTCCAGGGTGTATCCCGCCTTCCACCCGAATGCAGCTGAGATAGGCTCCAGAACCCCCTGGACAAGCGGTAGAGGATGGATGGATGGATGGATATATATATATATATATATATATATATATATATATATATATATATATATATATATATATATATATATATATATATATATATATATATATATATATATATATATATATATATATATATATATATATATGTGGCAACAGTAGCCTCAGCTGTTAACTGAATATAACCATTTATTGGAGCATTATCACAAACACAGTGCTTAATGTATTGCCCAAAATAGTCAGCAAGCTGTTTAATAATTACATATTTTTTATTTTTTTAAATGTAATTCAGTTGAATTCTATTTCATATATGTTACTACAGGAGCCTTAGCTGTTATCTAAATAGAGGCATTTGTTGGGGCATTTTACACGACTATAGTGCTTATTTTAATATGGTGCCCAATATAAGTCAGTAAACTGTCAAGTTAATAATTTGTATTATTATTTACATTTGTTTTTATTTTATTTCTTTTTTTAAATTTAATTTAATTTGACTTTATTTTGTATATGTGACTACAGGAGCCTCAGCTGTTATCTAAATGCAAGCATTTATTGGAGCATTTACACGATTATAGTGCTTCATATGGTGCCCAAAATAAGTCAGCAAACTGTCAAATTAATAATTTGTATTATTATGGAATTTTTTTTTATTGTCTTTCTTTTTTTAATTTAATTTAATTTGACTTTATTTTGTATGTGTGGCTCCAGGATCCTCAGCTGTTATCTGAATAGAGGCATTTATTGAAGCATTTACATGAGACTAGTGCTTAACATCTTGCTCAAAATAAGCCAGCAAAATGTCAAAAAGAGTGATAAAAGATAAATAAATACAATAAACAAAAAAAACAGTTTAAGCAATCAAACATATGGTAATAATTATCTGAATGTATTGTTTATTTCCTTTATAGTCCAACTTGTTTTGGACACGTTTGTGTATTTTGTATTATTTCCGACAAAATTCTGGTTAACATCCGATCTTGTCAATGCAATTATTTAGCTCTGAGGTCTTTAATGTCCTAAAACTTTGCTCACATGTTTTTGTTGTTACACATCTCCAAAGGCTTTTGCTAATTGGCATGAGTGGAAGGTTTTCAGCATTTAATGAGACTTTCATTAGCATTAGCACCTCAAAGCGGGGACTTAGTGACACCAGCCAAAATGTTTGCTCATTAGTATTTCTATTTATTTTTTTCGGACAATGGGCTGAATGACCCTTTTTTTAAAATGTTATTTTATCCATTGGTCTGTTGATGTTCCAGAGCAGTATTTAGGCATCAAACAAACAGTAGGGGTTTAAAGTGGGAGCTATCATTGTCATTTTTAATGGTCATTAAAAAAAAAACATTATACCTATAATAAGTATTTATACGTCGCAAAAACCATCCATCCATCCATCCATGTTCTTCCACTTATCCGAGGTGGCAGCAACCTAAGCAGAGAAGCCCAGACTTCCCTCTCACCAGCCTCTTAGTCCTGCTCCTACTGGGGGATCCAGAGGTGTTCCCAGGCTGGCCGGGAGACATGGTTTTCCCAAAGTCTCCTGGGTCTTCCCCGTGGCCTCCTACCGGTCGGACGTGACCTAAACACCTACCTAGTGAGGCGTTCGGGTGGCATCCTGACCAGATGCCCGAACCAGGAGACGGATTCTAGGGGCCCATGATGGAGGGGGGCCCAGAGAGGCCCCTAATGATGATGAAATTATAATACAGAAAAAATAATGACACTAAGTTATTAACTAACATATAATCACACATGTTTTATTTTCCATGTCCTGGTAACAATACCTTTATTTGTTTTGGAAGCATCAACACCCGCAGGGTCCTCCCTACCCCCCCTCTATTTACGTAAAATGGTTCAGTCCGACTGGATCAGCTGCAGGTAGAGCACCGACGATTTGTCACAGACAGCGCCACAGCGGGCAAAGCGGAGGAGACAGCAGTATGCCTCAAAAATCAGGCAGCCAAAAAAGAAAGGAAAATAAAATAAGAGAGGAGAAGGAGTTGAAGGGTCGACAATATGTCACCCAATATTTCTCAAAAAGGTGGGTTTGTTAGTTGTGGTGGAAAGTTATGCATATTAACTTTGTCCCTGTCTGTGGTAATAAGCTAGCTCACTTTTCTCACCATGTTAGCTCAAGAAAACTCTGGATTTTTACATTTTACTGCTATATTAGTTAAATAATCAATCCAGTCAAACATTTATCAAGCTGTTCTTATTCAATAATAGTTGATCTCCCCTCTGTCAAAATGATGCCTCATTCTGAACAGAGTCAAGTGCACCAGCAGCAGCAGCTGTCTGTCAGCCCCCAAGTCCCCCTGCCCCTGAATCAGCCCCAGTGCCCCCACATGAGGAAGGAGGTGAGCAGCTGTGTGTGTTGAAATAATAATAATAATATAATACAAAATATAATACATTTTACCACAGTCTCAAGAATCAGTAGTGCAGCAAATAAATGACTCAAAATTAATTCCATTGTATTCAGAATACCATTAAAATGCATAATTGTATGTAAAATAGCATCAACAAATGTTGCCGCTGTGTTGGGGGCCCTGTAAAGATTCTTTTCATGGGGCCCAAAATCCCTAGCGGCGCCCCTGTTCACTCGTTCTGTCTTGCCAAAATGCATAGCTCCTCCTTTTTTTTGCAAAGATTGCAAAGTGGCACTTTTATTTTATTTATTATTATGCATCAAGTTATTTGATTTATTATTGAACTTGAAGCAAGTTATAACTCTTTTATTTGATTTATTATTGAACTTGATGCAAGTTAAAACACTTTTATTTGATTTATTATTGAACTTGATGCAAGTTATAACAATTTTTTTGATTTATTATTGAACTTGATGCAAGTTATAACACTTTTGATTTATTATTGAACTTGATGCAAGTTATAACACTTTTGTTTTATTTATTATTGAACTTGATGCAAGTTATTTGATTTATTATTGAACTTGATGCAAGTTATAACACTTTTGTTTTATTTATTATTGAACTTGATGCAAGTTATTTGATTTATTATTGAACTTGATGCAAGTTTTTTGATTTATTATTGAACTTGATGCAAGTTATACCACAGCTGCACAGTTATTGTATTTATTATTGAACTTGATGTTATTTTATGTTATTAAGTTTGAATGTATACAACTTGATGTTACTTGATGTTCAATAAATTTGAAAATGTTAAGCTTGGCATTAGCGTTCTGTTGGGGCGATGGGGGCAGGTGGGGCTTGAAAACTCCCCCTTGTCCAAAGTGGGGGATGACAAAAAAAGTTTGAGAACCACTGCATTAGGACCACATCTTCTGCAAAAAGCAGAGACCTAATCCTGCAGCCACCAAACCGGATACCCTCAACGCCCTGACTGTGCCTAGAAATTATGTCCATAAAAGTTATTAACGGATTTGGAGGACAAAAGGTAGCCCTGGCGGAGTCCAACCCACACTGAAAACGGGTCGACTTACTGCCGGCAATGTGGACCGAGCTCTGACACAGATCATACAGGGAGCGGACCGCCACATTCAGACAGTCCGATCCCATCCTCTCTGAGCACTCCCCACAGGACTTCCCGGGGGAAACGGTCGAAGGCCTTCTCCCATGCAAACTCCCATGCACCCTCAAAAACCTTGCCGAGAGTATAGAGTTGGTCCACAGTTCCAAGACCAGGACGAAAACCACACTGTTCCTCCTGAATCCGAGGTTCGATTCCTCTCCAGTACACCTGAATAGACTTTACCGGGAAGGCTGAGGAGTGTGATCGCACGATAGTTGGAACACACCCTCCGGTTCCCCTTCTTAAAGAGAGGAACCACCCCGGTCTGCCAATCCAGAGGTACCGCCCCCGATGTCCACGCAATGTTGAAAGGCCCCGGGGGTGGGTTAGATCCGCCCGGAGTTCCTTAAGGCTCTGGATGCTGTCCCAAAAACCCAAATAATAAAATGTATGCAGTGTGTGTCAATTTATAACTAAATGAAGCGCAAAGTCACTCAGTACAAAAAGACATTAAAGTAATTTTGAAAAAGTTGAAAAAAAAATGTTCAAAACATTATCTTTACCCAGCACTCTTTCCTTTTCTCATGTCTGATTTCAAGGCACTTGTTTGTATGCACTGCCATCAGAAGATTATGGCTAATGCTTGGGAGACATAATGAGGGGAAACAAGTTTAACAATAAGAAAAGTGAAATTAGCTTTTTTTACTACCTATTATTGCGCTTATGTATTCCTTCGCCGTGCGATTCCCAATTCAGCAAAATTATCGATTCAAACCCATTCTTGTAATATATTATTTGGTATGAAGTAAGCGTAAAGATGGCCTAAATTTGTATTTTTTTTTTTTTACATTGATTCTTTCAAAAAAAGTACAAAAATGTATGCATATGTACTGGATATATATATATATATATATATATATATATATATATATATATATATATATATATATATATATATATATATATATATATATATATATATATATATGCATATATATACACACATATGCATATATATATATGCATATACTATATATATATATATATATATATATATATATATATATATATATATATATATATATATATATATATATATATATATATATATATATATATATATATATGCATATATATACACACATATGCATATATATACACATATATGCATATATATATATATATATATATGCATATACTATATATATATATATATATATATATATATATATATATATATATATATATATTTACACACACACAATAATGTATATATATATATTTTTTTTTTAATTGATTCTTGAAAATTAAAAATGTATTTAAAACCGTGTTGAATAACAAAGGCTATTCAAATGTGTTGTTTGTATGTTTTTCTTTGTGTGCAATATTATTAATTAATGGGGTTCCACACAATATGACAATGGCATAGACATTAGACCTTAGAACATTTGAGAAGAACGCATACTTTAAAAAATCGTACCCAAAGTCAAGCCAATCTGATTGGCTTCACCTTTGCGGTATACTCAATTAAACATGGACTAGACGTAGTCCCATTAGCTAGTGTTAATCTCATCCCTTCCCCTTGAAGTGTGTATTTCTAGTGGAGCAAGCAGCCTTATGTCGGCCATGCCTGTGCAGGACGCTCGGCACACTCCAAACAGGTGTTTCCACAGGTGTGCTTTCTGACGTGATTAGGTTAAACATGCAAACTGGCTTGATGGAACAAATAATTATCCCATCATCCTGTCTTGTAAGCCATCACGGTCAGCGCTCGTACTCACTCCAAATTCTCAATCACGTCACTTTGCGGGGAAGTGAGTGAGGATTCGGGAGCAAAAGTGGAGAGAAAAATGATGAATGTGAGCACGGAGGAAAGGTTTGGATAATGCTAACTCTTTTTTTCAAATCTGCTTTTCTCCTTTCTACAAAAAAGGTTGCATATGCTCCCGCCAAGCTCGCCAAGTAACCTTTTCCCTCTTTTTACGACGTGACATCTCGCTCTCGTCGCCATTTTTGAGTTAGTGAAAATGTCACAGAGCGTGTGAAAAGCAGCTTGAACATTTAAAGGAACAGCAGCATTTATTTTCTCTGTGGATGTACGTTTGTAATAAAACAAATATATTGTACAAATAGCATACCACCAATAGATATTGTCTTATTTAAAATACTTAGATTATGAAATGTTTACCTGAAAAACGGTTTATTATGGTCAGCGCTGTTTAAATAGGAATGTAGAATAATCACACAATTACAGTTGTCTCTGGAATTGTAATTTAGTGTGTCTTTTTGTACCTGCAGCTGGCGCGGGAGAGTTAGAAACAATAACAATGGCCGCCCATCAATGTTCCCTCTAATTGTTCATGTGTCTGAGCAAACACAAAAACTACCTGAGCATTCAGTGGAGCATATGTGAGCAACATCACACGTGGCAATACCAGCAACACACCTGTCTCAAACCAATCTTTTATAATAACACTCAAATGAGAGGAGTCATTTTCATGAGATTATTTTGTAGTATTAGTGATTTGGCCCACTTGTAATGAAAATAAAAGAAATCTTGTTTTTCATAAGCTATGGATTAGTATTGTACAATATGTCTGGGTGGGGGTCCTGCTTTGGAAATCATTTGTACCCCTTTCAGAGATCACATTTAGTTCCCCTTAAACATCCTCATGTTGCACAATGAAATGTAAGCATAGGATGAAGTGTGCATTCTTGTAACTTTCTCTAGTAACAGCATTCCATGATTAATTTAAATAAATTAACATTAATAATAAATGACAGTAGAATAAGCACACGTATGACTGAGGAGTCATAGTGTAACCTTGTGTGGTGTTTGAGTTGTCCGACTTTTTGTGCGGCCATAAACGCACCAGTGGCTTAGTGCTATGCGTGTTGGTGACAGATGACAAGTTGGTTTTGACCTGGTTTGTAGAAAATGACTAGTTTTTCGAGATAGAAGTTTTTTACTCATGTTTTTGGTGTGGTTATGGCCGAATATAAACAGTTTTGCTCAATAAAGTGATCGATATAATTCCTGTCCTCGAAACATCTCGATAGACGTTACAATAATTGAACGGTGTTCAATTGAACGGTGTTGACGAACACCGTTAGGGCCGCTTGTTGTCACTGTCACTCAGAGTTGCATTGCAAAATTACACAGAATAAGTGTGTTTATTTTGTTTAGAATTCAGATGGGTTTGATTTGGTGCACGGCATATTGTTTGCTGTGCGCAGAGGACGCTTGAGCAGTGCGCAATTGCGCAGGCGCGCACCTTAGAGGGAACGTTGCCGCCCATTGATCCACTGCCAGTCCAGCCTTGCACACATCCAGAGTCAGATCAACCGTCTCACTGTTTGTAATCACCGTATGCTAACGGGAAGACACGCAGCGCTATCCCCTCCATGCCATGATGGGGAAATTTCAGTGTGGTAAAATTAATTTAACATTATGCAACTTGGAATTACAGGCCAAAAAGAGACGTACAGAGCAGGTGCAGGAAGTGTGCACCTTGCGTTTGCTAGGCTTGTGCATGTAAGCAAGTACGTAATGTTATTTTGCTATCATTCAAGCTAACCCTGCTTGGCACTGAGCATCAAGGGTTGGAATTGGGGGTTAAATCACCAAAAAATGATCCCCGGGCGCGGCCACTGCTGCTGCTCACTGCTGCTGCTCACTGCTCCCTTCACCTCCTAGGGGGGAGGGGGGGGGGCAAGGGGATGGGTCAAATGCAGAGGATAATTTCACCACACCTAGTGTGTGTGTGACTATCATTGGTACTTTAACTTTAACTTAACATTTAGCAAACCAGCAAAGAAATATCAAACCCTTTTCAATTCACAGACCTAAATCTGGTGTTGTTTATTTGTCGTGGTACATTTTGTTGAAAAAAACATCCTAATATCGATGTTTACAGACAGCCTGTTCATGGCCCATAGCACTTCTTCTTCAGGGGAAGTTCAGGTAGGCTTAATGCAGGTTGACCCAGGTTCGAGTCACGGGCGGAACAGTAAAGCAGGGGCTAAACCAGACGGGCTCCAGTGGTGCCGTGGCCCAAATAAGACTGAGGTTTAAGGGGTTGAGCATAACGGAGGGCAGCCAGTGTGGCTGGGCCATGTGTACATTGTTAAACCTCACTCCCTGATAACCTCAAGATCAGTGCTGGCTTATAGTGAAGAGGTTCATTTGGCCTACTGATAATACATTTACAGTATATAAACTCTGCAGCCTTCATCAGAGGTGTCATGTGATGTTGTTGTGATGTTGTCTGTGATGAGTTACATGGGATGTACCATTCCAACTGAGGATGTGTCCCAGGTGTGGGAAAGTTTGTAAGCTATGTCCCAATTCAGGTTTGCATCCTTCGAAGGGGCAAATTTGAAGGCCGCTTACGTCACAACGCTACGCGGAGGCTGTTCCAATTCATTCAAATTCAAAGGCTCCTCCAAATGCAGCCGACGAATGCGCCCTCCTATTCCCTGTATTCGGAGGATGCACCGCAACTATCCTTCGTGGCCTTCCATATCCCAAAATGCTTTGCGTGTCTTTGTTCAACCCGGATCTTTTTGACGATGGCGGCAAATACAAGGAGCGGCACCGGCAGCAAATACACTTTCAAATGTAAGTATCCTCCGGAGGCTAGACCGTCCCATTTAACAATGGGTGACGCATTCTTCTGAGGTGCCTCCGAAGGTCCAGCCTTCTGAGGCTGCGTAGGCCGGGTCCTCCGAAGGATGCAGACCCTGAATTGGGACACAGCCGTAGGCTCCTTCGTACAGTCTTTGCTTCCTGATTTGAACCGCCTCTTTGATCCACCGGGGCCTTTTTCTCCTATGTGTATTTTTTGGCAGGTTAGGCAAGGGATCTCATATAACACATCACACTTTTTCCCGGGGGAGATCTGATCCTAAAGGTGTACCAGGATTTAGTACACCGGCTTCACTGGCACGCTGATGTGGTGTTTTCTTATTACTTGTTGTATACATTCTGTGACTCACCCTGACGTATGGGAAGGTGACCATGCCCAGGTTCTCAAGCTTCTCTCCCAGTTGGGGTAGTTGTCGGCATTAAGCGCCTGCCTTCTATGTTACTCCTTTCAGTCCTGGTTGTCTGTGATGACCGTAGTGCGGTCATATTGAGTACAGACTACTGATAGCTTGTGTGTTGTGGGGTGCTGTGATGTCTATAGTGAGTATCAGTCTGGGTGTGTAGGCTGTTGGTATATTTTGATCTTGATCCTCAATGTTCCTCAAAGCGATGGATATGTGCTCTTTCTCTTCATGAGTGAATTTTATGTTTCTAGTTTTGTCTATGGTGTTTAAATGGTCTGTGGGTTTTTGTGTGAGGTCGACCTTTATCTTCTCCAAGATTTCGTCCACATAACGTTTCCAGAGGGACAGTCTACATTCCTCGGGAGCAGTGGCAAGGGCTTTGGCTGACTATCGGGTTGATAGCTGGGGCTTTTAGCTTGGTAGCTAGCATGCTCGTCTCCCATGCCGGACGACGCAGGTTCAAGTCCCGGGCGCAACAGAAAAAGCTGGGACTAGACTAGATTCACCTCAACATTCACACACCTAGCAATTGGCCACCTCAGAAGAAGGCTTGTCATTCTTGTCAAGTCGTAAAGCAATTGAAACTATTGATAAGTCTGTGTTCATCTTTGATGTGTGTAAGTCCAGAATGGTTACTAAAGTACATCCACATGGAATATGGACAATGTCATGTGGACTGCTTTGTGTCAAACTCTCACTTTACACACTTTCTATCCTCTAACGCCCACCACTGCCAGCTGGCGAGCACGAATGTCGCAGACACATTACACACCGCCTCCGACGTCAGCCATGTTTGTTATCAGTCACGTCTGCGACAAGCGTGAGAGCAACCTAGACCTTCTGTTTGCTCGCATGAACACACATGGAGCCGCTATGGAACATGGAAAGAGACGAAGAGGGGGGCAAAAACAGTTTCCACGCACTTGTCGCTTCCTATAAATTTCTCCTCTCCTTGTTTGTCCGCCTCGCTGTTTCTCTCTTTAATACCATTATTGGAAGCATCAGCCAGAGTGGTGGCATTTACTGGCCCTGACGCTTTCGCTCTCTTTCTCACATTTTCATACACACACAACCACACACGTACTTATAGATGGGCAGGCTGCCCACTGCATGCTAAGGTAATGAGATTGGCAAAACGCCACATTCCCAACATCAGCTGCAACCCCGTCCCCGCTCTTGGTCTTTTTTCCCCTCGCATGCACACAACGCGCAGATTTACACCTCGAGGCACAAAATCAAGGAACACCTAAAAGACACGGGTGTCATACATACGAGTACGAAAACACGAGAAAAATAAGTAAATAAATCAGGCACCTGCTGTTTGGAAGCGACACAGTATTAATGAGCTGGCAGTTGTTCATGATTTGAGCAATGCATGCTGGGAGATGATTGATTGAACATGTCTATTGGATTGATGCTATGATGCGGTTTACTTTATATTGTCGCAAAGTCGAGTTAATTAGCGTTCAAGGTTGGAGGGAAAGCACAGTTCATTGATGCATCATTTGAAGAAAGGAAGGCATCATGGATTTTTAAAAACAAATCTTGGTGGCCCAATTAGTTGCTGATCGGTGCTGCCTAAATAAGATGCCATTAACATAGTTTAGTAAGTTAAATAAAGTTAAAGCTATAAAAGTTAGGTTCCGGGCCGTTTTAATGGTATGTTGTGTGTTAAAAGCAACTACGGCCTGGAATAATACACACTGGTCTCATTAGTTTGCTGCCTAAACAGGCAGCAGCAAAAACATTGTTCAGTTCAAATGTTACAAAAGTTAGGCTCTGGATCATTTTAAAGTTATTTTGTGCATTTGAAGCAACTAAGGTATAATGGGTTCAAGGTACTGAACTGCATACACATTGGCCCAAATAGTTTGCTGCCTAAACAGGTTGTGGTAAAAACATAGTATAGTCTTTCAGTTACCAAACTTAGATTCTGCTTAATTTTAATGTTATTAGTTTGTGCTTGAAGCAACTAAGGTATAGAGGATTTTTAAAGTACTGTATATACATTGGTCTAATTAGTTTTCTGCCTAAACGGGTTGTGGTAAAAACATAATATGGTCTAAAAGTTACACAAGTTCAACTCTAGATCATTGTATTGTTGTTTTGTGTGTTTAAAGCAACTAAGGCATAGAGTAATACAAAATGGTTCAATAAGTTTGCTGCCTAAACAGGTTGAGGTAAAAACATGTATAGTCTTAAAATTACAAAAGTTAGATTCTGCTTAATTTTAATGTTATTTGTTTGTGTTTGAAGCAACTAAGCTATAGTGGATTTTTAAAGTACTGTATACATTGGTCTAATTAGTTTGCTGCCTAAACGGGTTGAGGTAACAACTAAATATAGTCTAAAAGTTTTGGAAGTTAAACTCTGGATAACTATATTGTAATTTTGTGTGTTTGAAGCAACTAAGGCATAATAGACTTTAAAAGTACTGAACTAAATACACATTGGTCCAAATAGTTTGCTGCCTAAACAGGTTGTGGTAAAAACATACTATGGTCTAAAAGTTACAAAAGTTCAACTCTAGATCATTGTATTGTTGTTTTGTGTGTTTAAAGCAACTAAGGCATAGAGTAATACAAAATGGTTCAATTAGTTTGCTGCCTAAACAGGCAGCTGCAAAAACATAATATAGTCTAAAGTTAGAAAGGTTAGGCCCTGGATCATTTTAATGTTGTTTTGTGCGTTTGAAGCAACTAAGGCATAACAGACTTTGAAAGTACTGAATTGTGTACACATTGGTCCAAATAGTTTGCCGCCTAAACAGGTTGTGGTAAAAACATAGTATAGTCTTACAGTTACAAAAGTTAGACTCTGCTTAATGTTAATGTTATTAGTTTGTGCTTGAAGCAACTAAGGTATAGAGGGTTTTTAAAGTACTGTACCTGTATATACATTGGTCTAATTAGTTTGCTGCCTAAATGGGTTCTGGTAAAAACATACTATAGTCTAAAAGTTACAAAAGTTCAACTCTAGATCATTGTATTGTTGTTTTGTGTGTTTAAAGCAATTAAGGCATAGGGTAATACAAAATGGTTCAAATAGTTTGCTGCCTAAACAGGCAGCTGCAAAAACATAGTATAGTCTAAAGGTAGAAAGGTTAGGCTCTGGATCATTTTAATATTGTTTTGTGCGTTTGAAGCAACTAAGGCATAACATACTTTGAAAGTACTGCATTGTGTACACATTGGTCCAAATAGTTTACTGCCTAAACAGGTAGTGGTAAAAGCATATTATAGTCTTAAAGTTACAAAAGTTAGACTCTGCTTAATTTTAATGTTATTTGTTTGTGTTTGAAGCAACTAAGGTATAGTGGATTTTTAAAGTACTGTATATACATTGGTCTAATTAGTTTGCTGCCTAAACAAGTTGAGGTAACAACTAAATATAATCTAAAAGTTTTGGAAGTTAAACACTGGATCACTATAATGTAATTTTGTGTGTTTGAAGCAACTAAGGCATAATGGACTTTCAAAGTACTGAACTAAATACACATGTGTCCAAATAGTTTGCTGCCTAAACAGGTTGTGGTAAAAACATACTATGGTCTAAAAGTTACAAAAGTTAAACTCTGGATAATTGTATTGTTGTTTTGTGTGTTTAAAGCAACTAAGGCATAGAGTAATACACAATGGTTCAATTAGTTTGCTGCCTAAAGAGGCCGCTGCAAAAACATAGTATAGTCTAAAAGTTACAAAAGTTAGGCTCTGGATCATTTTAATGTTGTTTTGTGCGTTTAAAGCAACTAAGGCATAATGGACTTTGAAAGTGCTGAATTGTGTACACATTGGTCCAAATAGTTTGCTGCCTAAACAGGTTGTGGTGAAAACATAGTATAGTCTAAACATTACAAAAGTTAAACTCTGAATCATTTTAATGTTATTTTGTTTGTTCTGAACAACTAAGGCATAGCATAATACACAATGGTCCAATTAGTTTACTGCCGAAAAAGGCAGCGGCAAAAAACATAGTATAGTCTAAAAGTAACAAAAGTTAGGCTCTGGATCATTTTAAAGTTATTTTGTGTGTGTTGAACCAACTAAGGCATAATGGATTTCCATGGTACTGTATACACATGGGTCCAATTAGTTTGCTCCCTAAACGGGTTGCAGTAAAAGTATAGTATAGTCTACACGTCTTGGCCATTTTATGTTAGGTTAAGTGGGTTGTGGTAAAAACAAAAGAACATACAACTTTTTGAACTATCTTAATGTTATGTTTCGTATATGTCGGAATGGAGGCGTGATTCTTTTTGTTTTTTTTAAGTAAACATGTTTGCATTACTTTGCCGCTTACAAAGGTTACTTGTTGGGCACATATGTTGCTGCTCGGTGCTGCCTGAACGGGTTGCAGTAGAAACGTTGTATAACAAAATAAAGGCATACAACTTAGGATCCAGGAACATTGTGTGTTTGAAGCAACTGAGCCATAGTGAATGTTTGTCAAACACAATACATTGCTTTAATTAGGCTGCTGCCTAAATGGGTTGCGGTAGAAACTGGAATGCATTATACAATTTGAGTTATTTTAATGTTATATTTTTTAAGTGGCGTAATGGATGCTTACCTATTTTTTAAAGAATACATGTTGTTAGCACTAGTTTGCTACCAAAATGGGTTTTGGTAGGAACAGGAAGTACATCTAAAAGTTTGGATTGTGGCCATTTTAATGTTGCATTGTGTGTTGACTATTGCTTGAACAAATTGCTCCATAATAGATTTTCTAAGAAAGAAGAGGAACTATACAATGTTAGAATCATGCTACTTGTATTTGAAGTAATGAAGGTGTAATGAATATTTTAAAGAATACATGTTATTACTTACCCAAATGGGTTGTGGTAGAAACAGGAAGTTAATCTAAAAGTTTGGATCCTGACAATCTTAATGTTGCATTGTGTGTTGACTATTGCTTAAAACAATGGATCAATATTGGATTATTTAAGATATACCTGCTTGGAAAATACATTTCTACCTAAACGGGTTACGGTACAAACAAGATGTAAATCTAAAAGTTTGGATTCAGACCCATGTTAATGGTGACTTGAAGCAATGGATCCATAATGGATTTTTAAAAGAAACACATTTCAGGCCAATTAGTTACTGCCTAAATGGGTTGCGGTAAAGTGAAGAGTACATATAAAAGTGGGAATCTTGATAATTTCATACCATAATAATGTTGTATTTTGTATTTGAAGTAATGAAGGCGTAATGGATCTTTCAAGGAATAAATTTTTTTACCATTAGTTTGCACCCCCAACAGGCTGCGGTAGAAACAGGAAGTAAATCTAAAACATTGGATTTGGACCATTTTAATGTTCATATTGTGTGTTGGCTATGACTTGAAGCATTGGATCCATAATGGATTGTTTAAGATAAACCATACCTGTTGGGACAATTAGTCGCTGGCTAAACTGGTTGGGGTAGAATGAAGAGTATCTACATAAATCTTAATTATGACCATTTCCGACTATTTTAATGTTTACATTGTTTATTGGCTATGACTTGAATAAACTGATAGTAGAGAATATTCACTGTTCAATATAGTAGTATAACAGTAATATGAAAATGCAATGCTGTTTAAAATATTAGCATGACAGTAGTAACTTATTTTCCATCTTTTCCACATGTTTCCCCCACATCAAATGTTCATGTTCTCGTATGTTCTAATTGGATGAAGTAGTTTAGCCACTTCCTCCTTTCTTGCCCCTACAAATCTGCTCCAAAACAACTTTGTGCTTTTCGTCTTTGTGCTGGAGCGTTAAATTCTTCATGAAGAGGTGACCCACAAAATGATGAAACTTTAATTGCAGGCGCAACACTTGTCAGACTAGATTCATTCTCAACCTTGGCACAAAACGTCCCCTTTTATTCCACAATGTGTGTTGTGTAGTCTTGTTGAGGTTGCAAAGCATGTTAGAAAAGCCACATTAGTCAAGTTTGAGGTTGTTTTTGGTTGTCTGTACACGCCTTATGAATAAATCCTGCCAATGTTTGAATGGCGCTCCAACAAAATGTGACAAAAACCTCCACAATTTCTCATTGTTGGAGCTTCTGTCTGGGCGCTTTTCTTTTGGCAGAATTTGTGGGGTCTGCCGCTGCTTGGACTCATTCATCATTCATCAGATGACATGAATGTTTAAAGCTGCTAAAAAAACAAAAACCTTAAAAAAAACGAAAAAAAATCAGGGAATGTTGTTCAATTTAGGCCAATAGCCAAGCAGAAGAGTCCCAAGGTTTAAAATTTGCATAAGTTCATTTTCAGGAAGTGGAAGATTTTCAAGTAAATGTCAAGACGACTGTTAAGTCTTTATTTTGTACATGTGTCCTCTTGTGATTAAAAGAAAGACTGGATAAGTAGTCGAGCACAATTAACTATTAACACAAATGTGTGATCGTTATTTTAGATGCTTCAACAGCCTGACAAAATGAACAATTCTGAAAATAGCCTGCTTTTAAAAGTGGCTTCCAACGGTCCAATATAGCCCAATAAAACATGTTTTTAAAGTAGTGTTTTTGAATGGAGCTTTTTGCTCGCTGAAGTTGCTGTCCATGGTCCTGAAATAAAACTGCTGGCTGCAGTTTCCCACTTAAGCCTCAGGGGGCACTGTCGGACTGCTGGAATCCACGGTTTGCTTCAGAGCAAAGAGACTGCCTGTTGTTTTCATTATTTTTACAAAATTATTATTTACTAAAATGCCATATACAATTAATTTAAAACTAAAACATGCATATTGCTGCAGTCCAATAAAAAACACATTTGTATCCCACGTATGTTTGTAGGTAAGCAAAAAAAAAAAAGTAAAGTTGCAATGTTTATAAAGTCACATTTCACTGTCAAAAGTTTAGACACACTTCAACAATGGCATATAACAAATGATGTATTTGTATTGTTATTTTTAATATACCCTATCTTATTTTTTCTACTGTAAAATGTTTTTGCATATCTTATAAAATAGTTATATAAATCAAATGATGTATTAATAAATGTAACTTTATATGACAACACGACAAAAGTAACTGATATTAGACGGTTTTAGCGTCAAAACGTCAATCCGTGTTGCCAAATGTTTAAGCTAACTTGCTTGGAATGCCCCTTTTTGATTGAGAACACGTGCAAACTATATAACTATTAAGCATTTGCGTAGATATTTTGTCTTAAAACCAGAGCAATTTGCATTTTAAACTGACTGGAAAAATCGGGCTGCATTCAAGCAAAAACACACTATTTATTGCAACTCATCTACTCAAAAATATTGTCTTCATTCTGATAAAGTGTAAACAAAATGATGTTCAAACAATGCAAAATGACTTAAAACATGACTAAAAACATGTTTTGATTGGTTGCTCGGCTTCATGGTTGCAACATGCACATCCATGCAGAAGAACATAGGGAACCTTCTTCAATTTATTCTAATTAATATTATTTCTTAATTATTTTGACAACAAAAACTTTTTTGTAGCTTTTTTTAATGCACTTAAACATGTCATTATAATAGAAAGCACAGAAATAATAAAAGGCCGTATATAGTAAGACGCACAGGTCGTCGGCCATTTTAGTTTTCAGGTCCCATTTTTGAGTCGGTTAAATTTTTTCTTAGTTTTTTTGTGTAATGTTCTAATCTGGGATGGGTTTACTTTGTCTGTGGAATGTGTTGCGGGCCAATAAAATCACTAGCTGTGGGCTGCAAAAAGCCCCCGGGCCACACTTCGAACACCCCTGGTCTAAAAGAGTATCAAAACAAAGCACACTTTTCTCTGGTCTGAACTCCCAGGGTTTGAAAGGAAAATTATAATTCCTTTTTTCTTCCAAGATCAATAATGTCAAACACTTCCAGCGGTGTGTAATGAGCTTCCTGAGGTAACTCAATTTGAACCCGTTTGCTCATTTTTACAACCGCTCTCTCGACTCATCAAGCGTGACGGTGTCATAACTAATTGGTCGGACACGTTTGTCTTTTTATAGATTAATCATCACGTTGAAATAATCCATCGGCGGGTCTAGACTTGTGATCGGTCACTGTAGCGCCGGCTTGTTCTGCACGTGTATGTATTGATAAATCAATGGCTGCCAATGGACTCAAACCGGCACACCAATTACAGCAAGCCCCTTTGGCACTTTGGACCCGGGTTCTTGTCCTAACCTTCATAGCTGATTTATCACAGTTTCTATTCCTAAATGCTAGTTTGTGTGTGAAGCTGCTTTCCATGATTGTGATGAGATGTTGGAGTCAGGCAGTGATGATGCTTGCTCCAGAAATGTTTGTTTGTTTCGGGCGCCGTCAAGAAGAGTTCAATTGCCATAAATGTCTTTTGCTTCCAATCTGGCAAGCATCACAGAGAACTTTGGAAAGCATCATCGCTCTTTTTCCGAGCGTAGAGCTTGTTTGCCAGCTTTAAGGCTGCAAAAGTAGATATTAAATCACAGGCATGGAGGGGAATACAAACAAAAATGAATATAATACGGAAAGCGCTTGCGGTCTGATTTATCTTTTCACGCACAAAAAATGAGAGAAATGTTGATGAACATTTCAGATTTTTTTTTTTTTTTTTTTTAATAATAATTTGAACGGCGTGGCACTGTTGGAAGAGTGGCCGTGCCAGCAACCTGAGGGTTCCTGGTTCAATATCCACCTACTACCAACCTCGTCACGTCCGTTGTGTCCTTGAGCAAGACACTTCACCCTTGCTCCTGATGGGTCGTGGTTAGCGCCTTGCATGGCAGCTCCCGCCATCAGTGTGTGAATTTGTGTGTGAATGCGTGAATGTGGAAATAGTGTCAAAGTGCTTTGAGTACCTTGAAGGTAGAAAAGCGCTATACAAGTATAACCCATTTACCATTTATAATAAATGACTTAATTTATCTTGATGTAAGCATTTTCTTGGTTTGATTTATGTACACCCAGCAGGCACAATACATTGATTGATACAACGTTGATTATACATACATTTCCTTTAAAACTGACTTTGAAACAATGTTGCAAATTAGTTGTATTTGTAAATTGAGACATCATTGATGTCTAACATTGGATTCACGTTGTTGGTTGGGAAGTTACCAACTTTCAATGGTCAAATCAACGTCACAACCTGACATTGAATAAACATTGTCAAAAAGTATGTTGTTTCAACGTTGTATTTGTGTTGTAGAATATTGGTTGGATTCAATGGTCAAATAAACGTCACAACCCAACATTGTTTAAATGTCGTCAAAAAGCATGTTGTTCCAACGTTAGGTTTGAGTCGCTCAATGTCAGGACCTAATTCAACAAGTTCTCAATGTTAGTTTAATGTCTTGTGCATGCTGAGCAAGGACATGTTTCACCTTTACAGTCCGCTCGCATCGGGACTAAAAGGGGCATTGACTCGGGAATATTCTTCAGAAGTAAACATTTTGAAATTTGTTGTTTCATTGAAATGTTCCGTTGAAAAAAAGCAAATGACATTTGTGGCGCTCCCTGTGCTTTGGAAGACATGCTGGCATTGGTCAGTGACTCATGACCCTTTGTTTTAATGGCGGCCATGTTTTTTCAACTAAACCTGCTCAAATTTTACACACATGCACGTGTCAATTCAATAAAGGTGTGTACCAAATTTCATGGCGATGCGACTCAACAGCCAACCGTTACAGTGGCTGTTTTGTGGAAATGCGTGAGAAATTTCAAGTCAATGCGACCTTCGAGATTTAATAACAGCACCACCATGTGGTGTATTTTCCAGGAAAATAATAGCACTGACAAGAGAGTAGAGGTGCATGTTTTCATACAGTTTTATCTGTTTGTGTGCAGCACTTTAGGAGTAGAAGAATTCACATGATTCAAGCTATTTCTATTTGTCAACATGAAGCGCCAATCACGTTTTTTGCTCTTTAATTATAAAGAGCGCACTTGCAACGTGCCACATATATGCGGCATATATTTGTTGGCGGGATAATGAACAGAAATATAACCTCCTACATGGAAGGAAAAAAAGCTGCTGAGACAAATTATTGGATCGTCTTAAGTTTCTTTGCTTTTCTTTGTAAAACCTAAAACTGGCAGTCAAACATGCCCAAAAACTCTCAGCATGCAAGATTTTTCTCACTAGAACGAAAGCAAAACTAAAGTGAAGCACTTACTTATCACAAGAGACCCCACCCCCTCACCGAAACCAACTTATCTGTCATGTTTATCAGTGAATTTTTGAAGAACCTCCTTTCAGCACCATTTCTTTGACTCCCATAGAAATGTTGACCTTTATTTATGTTGCACGTTCCATTTAATAGAACTATAACACAATCATATCCTACAAGAGTTGTTGCCAGACAGTCATTTATATTTTACTGCATTGTTGAGAGCTGAAAAGAAGAAATAAGGTCCAATTAACGCGGAAACATAAAACCGCCTTGTTGTCTTGTTTTAATGCCTATAATTAGAACACACGCTTCCACAGCAGCATGTTCATTATTTCTAATTATAAATGTATGTTGTGACAACTGCTCTCAAACACCACATTTTTCCGCCATATGTTCCGACTGGTTGCCAGGTACACATCCACAAACAGACAGCGATGCGACGTGCATTGTGTATTTTGACAAAGGTTAAACGTGGATGAAACAAGACAATGTGATTTATGACAGGACAAGAAGAGGATTTATCAGTGGGTTTGTTCCCACACCGCGTGTTTGCTTGCTGAGGTGACATTTGTAGGCAAGCTGCTTGACATTTATCATACTGACACACGGCAACACATGTAAAAGCAAAGCTTATGACCTGATTTGGATATTTCGGACTATGGCTGAGCGTATTTTCAGTCAAAGAAGCAACAATATCCATGCGTTAAAATGTAATCCTTTTAATGTCCTTACTCATTTCCTCCTAAAACAGTGTCTATCTCGACAACCAGCGTCCTGTGCAGATGACGTTTGTTTTTGGACTATTTCTGACACATTTTGAAAAAAAGAATTGTCCTGGTATGCAAAACACCAACATCCACGACTTCTAAAAATGTCAAAGCACTTTGAGCACCTTGAAGGTAGAAAAGCGCTATACAAGTATAACCCATTTACTATTTAAGACAGGGGTCGGCAACCCAAAATGTTGAAAGGGCCATATTGGACCACAAAAACTAATCTGTCTAGGTCGTAAAAATGAAAAGCCGTATATACAGTCGCGATCAAAAGTTTACATACACTTGTAAAGAACATAATGTCATGGCTGTCTTGAGTTTCCAATACTTTCTAAAACTCTTATTTCCCAAAGTCCTGACTTAGACGTGTGGACAATGCTGAAGAAACAAGTCCATGTCAGAAAACCAACACATTTAGCTGAACTGCATCAATTTTGGCAAGAGGAGTGGTCACAAATTCAACCAGAAGCTTGCCAGAATCTTGTGGATGGCTACCAAAAGCGCCTTATTGCGGTGAAACTTGCCAAGGGACATGTAACCAAATATGAACATTGCTGTATGTATACTTTTGACCCAGCAGATGTGGTCACATTTTCAGTAGACACATAATGAATTCATAAAAGAACCAAACTTCATGAATATTTTTTTGTGACCAACAAGTATGTGCTCCAATCACTCTAACACAAAAAAATAAGTTGTAGAAATTATTGGAAACTCAAGACAGCCATGACATTATGCTCTTCACAAGTGTATGTAAACTTTTGATCGAGACTGTAAGTGTTATCATGAAGGCAACACATGATGTAAGTGTCTATATTAGCTATATTAGCCTACTATCAAAATGACTATGTGTCGCAGGCTGACCCAAATCTTCGTTGACCTAAATGTTGAAATGTAATATTTATTCTCCAAATGTTTACAACATTGGAAAACATTACTAAAACGGAGGCTTCTCAGAGGGTGAGATACTCCTGGAAATGACTGTCTTAAAACGACCAAACGTATAGATGTGTGTGTCCAAGTTAAAGGAAATAGACGGTCTTCTTCTAATGTATTTATTACAATCTTCTTCTAATGTATTTATTACAATCTTCTTCTAATGTATTTATTACAATCTTTGCAAGCTGGGTAACATATGTGGTGGTCTATAAGGGCACACAAACAACTATCAGAAATGCAGATAATGTGTCATGAGACATGTAAATATAAATTAGATACACAGAGGACATAAGTAAAGGAAATTAAATGAGCTCAAATATACCTACAAACAAGGCATAATGATGCAATGTGTACATACAGCTAGCCTAAATAGCATTTTAACATGAATTAGCTTGCAGTCATGCACTGACTAAATATGCCTGATTAGCACTCCAACAAGTTAAAAACATCAACGAAGCTCAACTTTGTGCATTCACGCACAACTGGCCGCTTCTCATCTGCTCAACCGCTCCCGAACTTTGGAACGCTCTCCCCGACCATCTTAGAGCACCACATTTTAAGAAGGGACTAAAATCCCACTTTTTTAGTACAGCTTTTATCTAATTTTTCTGCCTTCTTGTTTTAAATACACTGCTTGCTTATCTGTTTTTATCTAGTGCTTTCATGCTTTTATTTCTATTTTTATCTATTTTTCTGTTTTATCTAGTGTTTATGTAGTATGTGTCATGATTTCATTTTTATTTTTATTTTTTATTATATATTCTTACTTTTTTTTTTTTTTTATACTTTGTAGCACTTTGAGATTTTAACAAATGTAAAGTGCGTTACAAATGTAATTCATTATTATTATTATTATTATAGAGTTAGAGTTAGAGTTTGAGTTTATTTCGAACATGCAAGCATACAACATGATACATCACAATTTCCAGTTTCTCTTTTCAACATGTTCGAAAAGGAGTAGGAAGAAGCAGAGCTTATTTAATCCTACCCCTTTTCTTTACATAACAGTTGCTGAAACTTTTTTATTCACTTCCTGTTCTCAATTTATTCACAATAAACTCCATATGTAATCACAATAAAAATAAATAAATAAATAATGGTAAGAATTTAATAATAATAATTGGTGAAGAAAGTCATATTTCATATGATGAGATAAGTAAGATTACTTTAAGAATGAATGAATGAATGGATGAAATGGTTCTTCTTCTTTGTACTTTGTAAACACTTTAAGTTTGAAGAGTTTCTTGAAGTGTATCATATTAGTACATTGTTTGATTGATTGCTTTGCTTAATCCATTCCATAATTTAATTCCACATATTGATATACTGAAGGTCTTAAGTGTTGTATGTGCGTACAAATGTTTTAAATTACATTTTTCTCTAAGATTATATTTCTCCTCTTTTGTTGAGAAGAATTGCTGTATATTCTTGGGTAGCAGGTTATAGTTTGCTTTGTGCATAATTTTAGCTGTTTGCAAATTCACTATGTCGTGGAATTTCAGTATTTTTGATTCAATAAATAAAGGGTTTGTATGTTCTCTATATCCAACATTATGTATTATTCTAACTGATCTTTTTTGTAACA